>NC_140583.1:665488802-665620518 GCF_964204655.1 Triturus cristatus
CTATAACATGTGTGAAACCTATGGTTGTTTAAGTGAATATATATATATAATTATAAATTCAGAAGATTTACATTGTATTTTCTGGTAGCAAAAAGCGTTGAGGCGACGCTGTACATTTATTTTAGATCAGACAATGTTGAAGTCACAGTGTGCTCTGGAGCACAGAGTGCTGAGGTGACCCCGTATATTTGCCTCATAGAAGCCGTTTTGTGCGGTAGCAGAAGGCACAGGGGTGACCTTGCATATTTGGGTCATACAAAGTCATTTGTTCAACAGCAGAGAGCGCTGAGGTGACCCTGTATATTTGTTTTGAATCAGATAATGCTAAATTAACAATGCTGGTGCTGATGCAACCCTATATATTAGCCTCATACAAGACATTTTGCCCGGTAGCAGCTCTCTACTACTCTCTACTGCTCTCTACTCACTACTCACTCTCAACTACTCACTCTCAACTACTCACTCTCAACTGCTCACTCTCAACTGCTCACTCTCAACTGCTCACTCTCAACTGCTCACTCTCAACTGCTCACTCTCAACTGCTCACTCTCAACTGCTCACTCTCTACTGCTCACTCTCTACTGCTCACTCTCTACTGCTCACTCTCTACTGCTCACTCTCTACTGCTCACTCTCTACTGCTCACGCTCTACTGCTCACGCTCTACTGCTCACGCTCTACTGCTCACGCTCTACTGCTCACGCTCTACTGCTCACTCTCTGCTGCTCACTCTCTGCTGCTCACTCTCTGCTACTCACTCTCTGCTACTCACTCTCTGCTACTCACTCTCTGCTACTCACTCTCTGCTACTCACTCTCTGCTACTCACTCTCTGCTACTCACTCTCTGCTACTCACTCTCTGCTACTTACTCTCTGCTACTTACTCTCTGCTACTTACTCTACTACTTACTCTCTACTACTTACTCTCTACTACTTACTCTCTACTACTTACTCTCTACTACTCACTCTTTACTACTCACTCTTTACTACTCACTCTTTACTACTCTCCTCTACTACTCTCTCACTACTACTCTCTAGTACTCACTCTACTACTCACTCTTACTCTCTACTACTTACTCTGCTACTCACTCTCTACTACTCTATACTACTCACTTTATACTACTCTCTACTGTCTGCTACTCACTCTCTGCTACTCACTCTCTGCTACTCACTCTCTGCTACTTACTCTCTGCTACTTACTCTCTGCTACTTACTCTACTACTTACTCTCTACTACTTACTCTCTACTACTCACTCTTTACTACTCACTCTTTACTACTCACTCTTTACTACTCTCCTCTACTACTCTCTCACTACTACTCTCTAGTACTCACTCTACTACTCACTCTTACTCTCTACTACTTACTCTGCTACTCACTCTCTACTACTCTATACTACTCACTTTATACTACTCTCTACTGTCTGCTACTCACTCTCTACTACTCGCTCTCTACTACTTACTCTGCTCACTTTCTGCTACACTCTGCTACTCACTCTCTACTACTCTCTATTACTCACTCTCTACTACTCGCTCTCGACTCACTTACTACTCACTCTCTGCTACTCACTCTTTACTATTCTCCGCTACTCACTCTTTACTACTCTCCTCTACTACTCACTCTACTAATCTGTACTACTCACTCTACTACTCTCTACTACTCACTCTCGATTACTCTCTGCTACTCACTCTCTGCTACTCACTCTCTGCTACTCACTCTCTGCTACTCACTCTCTGCTACTCACTCTCTGCTACTCACTCTCTGCTACTCACTCTCTGCTACTCACTCTCTGCTACTCACTCTCTGCTACTCACTCTCTACTACGCTCTACTCACTCTCTACTCTACTCACTTTCTACTACTCACTTTCTACTACTCACTTTCTACTACTCACTTTCTACTACTCTCTACGACTCACTCTACTACTCACTCTGGGTGGCTACAAAGCCCCAATTAACCTGGACCCCTGGTGACCGCATTGTCTGGGACCTCCTCCGGTGCCCAAGACCAAAATAAAAAGCTTGGGGGTCTGGCTGGACTCCGCCCTGAATTTCCAACATCAGGCTAAGAAGGTCGCCGCGACCTGCTATGGATTGATGCGAGTTCTAAAAAAAAGTCCTAGATCTTCTTCCATTTGAAGCCAGACGCGTATTGGTCCAGTCGTTGATTCTTTCGCGACTGGACTATGCAAATGCTATTTATATGGGGGCACTAGCAGCTACCATAAAAACTCTGCAATCTGTGCAGAATTGTGCAGCTCGCTTGCTTATGAAAGTCCCCAAATGATGTTCAGCGAAGGCCTCAATTCGGTTGCTTCATTGGCTACCAATTCAGGAAAGGATTGTGTTCAAGACTATGTGTTTGGCACATAAGTCCATCCACAATGTTGGCCCGTCCATTCTGGACTCCCTGTTTCGTCGCCATCAATCGGTTAGATCTCTTAGATCCAACCAACGAAATCTGCTTGTAGTTCCCAGGGTGATGTTGGCCCGGATGGGCGGCCGCCTGCTTTCTGTCCAAGCGGCCAAAGGATGGAATAAACTTCCCGACAACATCAGGCATGAATCTAATCATCTGGCTTTCAGGAAGTGACTAAAGACATTTTTGTTTCAATAATGTCTTTTAACGTTCTCTGGTCTTACAGCGCTGGGATGCTCTAGGGTAGCCATGCGCTATACAAGAAAGTACTCACTCACTCACTCTACTACAATCTACTACTCACTCTCTATTACTCGCTACTACTCACTCTCTACTACTCACTCTCTACTACTCTCTACTCACTCTCTGCTACTCACTTTATACTGCTCTCTGCTACTCACTCTCTGCTACTCACTCTCTGCTACTCACTCGCTGCTACTCACTCGCTGCTACTCACTCTCTGCTACTCACTCTCTGCTACTCACTCTCTGCTACTCACTCTCTACTACTCACTTTCTACTACTCACCTTATACTACTCTCTACGTCTCACTTTATACTACTCTCTGCTACTCACTCTACTACTCACTCTACTACAATCTACTACAATCTACTACTCACTCTACTACAATCTACTTCTCACTCTCTGCTACTCACTCTATTACTCTATACCACTCACTCTCTGCTACTCACTCTCTGCTACTCACTCTCTGCTACTCACTCTCTGCTACTCACTCTCTGCTACTCACTCTCTGCTACTCACTCTCTGCTACTCACTCTCTGCTACTCACTCTCTGCTACTCACTCTCTGCTACTCACGCTCTGCTACTCACGCTCTGCTACTCACGCTCTGCTACTCACGCTCTGCTACTCACGCTCTGCTACTCACGCTCTGCTACTCACGCTCTGCTACTCTCTATTACTCACGCTCTGCTACTCACGCTCTACTACTCTCTATTACTCACTCTCTGCTACTCACTCTCTACTACTCACTAGTACTCACTCTCTACTACTCACTACTACTCACTACTACTCTCGAAATGAAATGAATGAAATGAAATCAGATTTATTACGCGCTACTTAGCCCGATGGGCGTCAAGGCGCCTAAAAAAGATTACTAATTAAATCATGAATAAAATAGAAATTGCTTACTGATAGGCTTTACTAAAATACCAAGTTTTGAGTGCTTTTTTGAAGAGGGTTCTTGACGGTTGGGCCTTAATCTCTAAAGGGAGAGCATTCCACAGCCGGGGAGCCACATTGGAGAAAGCCCTACTTCCCCATCTGACTTTCTTGAAACGGGGAACTACTAAAAGGTTCATCTCTGAAGAACGAAGGCACCTGCTAGGGATATAGCAGGTTAAGAGAGAACCCAAAGCGCTAGAGGGTCCAGCCCTTAAAGCTCCAAACACCAGGATTAGCAGTTTAAAAGAAATCCTGTACTGAATAGGGAGCCAATGCAGGCTTTTCCTGGCTAAGGTGGCCGATGAGGCAGCAGGTGCAGCCAGAACAAATCTGGCTGCAGCAATTTGTACAACCTGGAGGCGATAGATAAGGCCCCTATTAATGCCTGCATACAAGGTATTGCAGTAGTCCAATCTTGACCCAACCAACGCAACCACCGTTTGCATACGTGACTGGGGGGAGAGATAGTGAACGATTCTCCTAAGAATCTTAATAACCCCCCAGCAGGTAGCTATCGTTCTGTTCACCTGGAGAGTCATGGACAGTGAGGTGTCAAATATAACGCCCAAATTCCTGGCGGAGTGGGATGGAATAGGGCAAGATCCCAACGAAGGGGGCCACCACTCATTAGGCCAACAGTCCTGATTGTTGCCAAAAATCAGGACTTCGGTTTTGTCACCGTTCAACTTCAGGGAGTTTTGAATCATCCATTCGGAGACTGCTTGCATGCAGTTCCTAAAGTTGATCGCTGATGTATTATCCGAATGGGCCAGGGACACCATCATTTGGGTGTCATCGGCATATGACACCACTTCCATCCCCTGCGATTTCACAAGCTTTGCCAGAGGGGCCACATAGATGTTAAACAGGGTCGGGCTCAAGGCCGACCCCTGTGGAACCCCGCATTGCAAGGCTTTAGCCAGGGATAGAAACTCACCAAGCTTGACCCTCTTCTCTCTTTGATCTAAAAAAGAGGACAGGAGACTCAAGGCTGTGCCCGTTACTCCTAACTCCCTCAGACGTGATGTTAAAGTCGAGGGAGAGAGGGTATCGAATGCTGCCGTAAGATCCAAAAGGACCAAGAGAGTGGTCTGCCCCTGATCCACCTTCATTCGAATGTTATTCGCCACCATAGTAAGTGCCGATTCGGTGCTATGGCACCTCCTGAATCCATGCTGGGAATCATCCAAGTATCCAGAAGCATCTAGAAAGGCCGACAGGTGGAAATTCAGGTGAGATTCCAGCATTTTCGCTGGAGCAGGGAGCAGCGATATAGGGCGAAAGTTCTTGAGCATTTCAGGGTCCAGAGTGGGCTTTTTAAGCAGGGGCTTCACTATCGCCTTTTTCCAGGCCAGCGGAAAGACACCCTGTGTTAAGGCACCATTCATCACCTCCATCAAGGGGGGTAATAAGGTATCCCTACATGCTTTCAGCACTTTCAGAGGACAGGGGTCAAGAGGGGAGGCAGATTTTATTCCATTCAACAGAAGATCCATCTCCTCAAGAGAAAGCAACGGAAAAGAGGAGAGGATCTTAGAGGGATCTCTGGTCCAGTTTTCCCAGGGCCTGGGAACCTAGAGTAATCCTCTGAGTTTCCAAGAAAAGATAAATGTCCTCAATTTTGTTATAAAAGAAGTCTGAGATTTTGTTACAAAGCTCCTGAGACCCTACCGCTGGATCAGGCATTTGTAGAGAGCAGAGGGAGTCCACAATTTTAAACAATTCCCTAGATGAAGTAAGGGAAGAGGTAAGATTAGAAAAGAACTCCTGCTTTTCCTTTATTATCCTAGCCTTATATTCTCGCAACAGGCGCTTGTGCGCCTCACTTTCGATGGGGTCCCATAGTTTTCGCCATCTTCTCTCCTGTCTCCTACAGCTCTGCCTCAGGAGCCTTAATGGCTCAGAAAACCAAGGAGCAGAGGGATTACGCCTTGCTGAATACCGAAGAGAGGTGGGGCTAGCACATCTACCGCTCTAGTAATGGAATTAGCAAGTTCTTGTGCTGCTTCCCTGACTTCCCCAAAGGAAGAATACGACCTAACACCTATAAAAGGAGAAAGGGATTCATTGGTTATGTTCCTAATACTCCTTTTGGGTTGTCTATTACAGGCATTCCGCTTAGGCGCATTTCCAGGGGAGGATACTAGTTCTAAGGGTACTGCCAGATGGTCAGACCAGGCCAGACGTATAGGGGGACCAACCGACAATCTCGGGTCATTGGAAAATATCCCATCTAAAATGTGGCCGGCATGATGAGTTGGGCTACTAACCAGTTGGACAAGGCCACATGCGTCCAGCGAGTCTAGCAAAGACAGTGTATCCTTAGATCCCATGTCATCTAAATGAAGATTTAAGTCCCCCAGTATAGTAAGAGAAGGCTTACCAAAATATGTCTCTAAAATTCTAAAGAGTTCGCCACTAAAGTTAGATCTAGGTCCGGGGGGTCTATATATAAGAATACCTGTAAAAGATAATGCTGGAGAACAGGCAATGGAGAAATACAGGGCTTCAAAAGAATCCGAAGGCTCGGACAGGGCTTTGATACTGCAGATAAAATAATTTTTGTAAAGAATTGCCAACCCGCCTCCTCTACATCTAGTTCTAGTTCTATCAAACCTATGGAGTGCATAGCCTTCAGGAATAGCCATCAGTAAGTCATCAGGAAGAATCCGAGGCCCACGTTTCTGTTCCGAACACCTATGTAGGATTCCTAGCAGTCACAAAGTCATAGAAAGCGACATTGTTTTTAATCAATGATCTGACATTAATTAGGAACCCATTTCCTAATGGTAATCTATTGGGCAGAGCGTAAGAAGTGTGGTTAATATCCTTGTTAGGACCAGAGGGCAACAAGCTCACCTTACAAATGTGACATGAAGTAGAACATAGAAGACCAGTGGCCGAAAAACTGTGATGGCAGGCCAATAAGGAAGGCTTTAGAGCAAGCATGTCCTGCAGAGTATACGAACACTTCACCTGTCCCATTGAGTGACGATCCTCTCTTAGCGGCACTGCCTGCAGCACGGCCTCAGCGCGGACGGGCGCAGACGGGCTAAACTCTGGCGTAACTCCGGCGGCAATCCGGCGACCCCGCTGCGCGATACCGCTGCGCGTCAGCATGACCCCCTTATGTAGGCGTCTAGCGTCCTTATGACGACTAGAACGTCGTCGAGACTCCAAGATGGCGCCGCCAGGCGTCCCGATCTACAGCCAGTACGCACCCAGTATGGCCGCCAAAAAGACCCCAGCGTATCCGTGAGAAGGGCCCGCCAAACAGCGGTGGAAACCAAACTTTTATAGTGCAGGTAAGGGGCTCCCAATTAAAACCAGGGGTAAGAAAAAAAAACAAATTAAAACAAATACAAAACAATACTACTCTCCTCTACTACTCTCCTCTACTACTCTCCTCTACTCACTCTACTACTCACTCTCTACCTCTCTCTACGCTACCTCTCATAAATACAAATATATGCATGCATACATATACATACTTGTTGCGAGTTGGCAATATCATGTGCCTTGGCCCCTTTTGGTGAATTTTTCTCGTTTCTTGAGACTGGTATGATATCCGTCCATAGGAACTAATTTGGAACGTGTACCCAAGGAAACTGTTGCGCGCATGATAGAAATTGTTTCTCCTGACCTACAATCCGGCACTGCTGGCCGAGAGACGTGAGAGGGCAGCGAGCGGCGAGCTGGGGGTGCGTGGACACAGGAAGAAAATCCCCCATCTCCCTATTTGCATAGCATTTCCTGACGGCTATATCGGCCTCCTACCAGGAAGGAAATAACGCACCCGCTCACCTGTCTCTTGCTGTTGGACACAGTGAGGGGGCTGTTTGCTGTCCTTTGATCCTGCAGTGAGGGGAACTGCTGAACCTGGTCACCACAGACGCCGTGAGGGAAACGGCTTGAACTTTTCTCCAGACTTCAAGTCCCAGCTGCCCTGGCCACGGCGTACTCCTCCTGGCGTCATTGCTTGGCGCCAGGTGTCTTTAAGAGCGCCCTTCATCTCCCGCAGGGCGGGACGCACGCGGGCCGTGCCCGGGCCAAGGACAGGCCCGTCCTTGCCCGTCAGTGATTGGCAGAGGCTGGGCTGGGCCATTCCTCTTTAATTTTCTACTGTATCTGGCCACAAGGTAGGTGCTCCTTGGATATATTTATTTCAAATTTAAAAGGAGGACCTCTGTTTGATGAACAATGGGCAGGCGTGTAATTATTGATAAACCCCAAGAGGCTCCAGCCCCCGTCCCGCCACTGGTTCAACCAACAGCAATTGATAAAATGCTTCAAAGAGCTATTGGTGCCGTTGCTAATGAAATTGAATTAACTGAAAGACGGCTTTCACTTACCCCTATCCTTGCTCCAACAAAGACTTTATTCTCTGTTACTGCAAATTCTATTTCTCTAAATTCTTCAATTCCACCATCAGGCTGTATAGCTGAAACCTCGGAGGAGATGGCAATTAGAGGCGCCCGTCCCAAAACTAGGAAAGTGGCACCCCGGACAAAATCAAAGACCAAGATCACCAAACCATCAAAATCCACAATAGACTTGAGTGATCTGGAACAATCTTCCCCCACCCATGTAGCCCAGGATAGACCATTGTGGGTTACAGACGTTATATTGGACATACAAATTCATGTGAGGCCTATTGTTAGGGAAGAACTTAAAAATATCTGGGATCGGGTGGAAAAGTTAGCCAAAATTGTAGAACAATGGGTCGATAGAGATAACCTCTGTAGAAGGGATAGAGAAACAAACCCTCCAAGGGGGACTACTAATGCTCTCCCTATTAGTTTAGCTATCTCTGCAGAGCAGAAAATAATTCAGGGTGCCCTAGCTGAGCAAAAACAATACTCAATGCTCACAGATAAGAGCTAACGAAAATAGACCAACTATAGTATGTATTGAAGCCAACAATCCAGTTGATTCTAGACAAACGTTTGTGTCTCATATGGGTGCCTCTGAACCATCCCCCCCCCCAATTACCCTGTTTAGATCTTCCACCAGCCTCAGCTTCCCTTGCTCTAATTTTGGCAGGCGTCCTGGAGCTAAAAAAAGGGCACAGAGAATCTTTTTCTGAACTAAGAAATAAAGCCCTACATTGGCTAATGCTAAATAAACAATATAAAATCAGGGACGCCAGGGAAATTATTATGGTACGCAGGGTGAACTGGGTGGGCCAAAGACGTAAAGACATCAATGGAGAGTGCGTCGTGATTAATTTTAGAAATGAGTACACGGCCTACTCACTAATTAATAGTAGTAACATCAAAGGAGGGGGCAGTATTAGCCTTCTCCCACTTGATTATTTTTATCCCCCAAATATTCCACAGTTTAGAGAAAGCAAAAATAGTTGTTCCCGGGACAGAGAGAACTGGTCCCAGAGGAATTTTTATCACCAAGCGCAGCAGAATCCTCTGTGTACAACACCCTTCTATAATGTTTTGGTTTTTAATAGATTCGAACCCCTGGATGCTGTAGATTGACTTAACCCCTGGGTGTCGTTGCATATAGATTTGGTCAATCATGAAGAGTCCCCACTTAGGGGGTGGGCTGATGTATCATATCAATGTCATATGCATAAAAAAGAATGCAAAGACTTGAAAGTAGATAACTTGGGCGATGACTCTAGGTCTGTGACCCCTAAGATTAAGAACTTGGTAAATGAGGGGTTGAGCCCTGAACCATGCCCCCTTCTCCTGTAGTGTGTTTGCCTTTAGGCAGGAGGGTGCAATTAGTTGATTCTATGGTTTTAGATTCTTATGCCCTTAATATACCTCTAGGAACAGGTGTTGCGCCTTTCCGGCTCCTCTCCTGGAATGTCGCAGGGATTGCACCCAAGATGGATATTCCAGAATGGATTGAATTAATCGAATCAGTTGACCTGTGTTTGTTCCAGGAAACTTGGGCCTGGTTAGAACCCTGTAAAGCTGGCTATGAAACCTTTTATATTCCAGCAACACAGCCGGGGAGGGGTCGACCATCTGGAGGGTTCTGTACTTGGGTGGAAACTTATTTAGGATGCGAGGTAAAGCAGGTGGATACACATTCCCAGGACATTTTATGTATTTTTTTAATTTTTGATAAAGGGATAACATTTGCCTTAATAAATGTCTATTCTCGACCAGTTCGTAGGGAACATATTTCTCCCACCTTAGAAGATCTAACCTCTTTCCTTTTATCCATATCTGGTGATATTCAGGTGATTGTGGGAGGTGATATGAATTGCCACTTTGAACCCCTAAATGGACTTGACATGGGCACATTTGAAGAGGAGGACCGGTATTGGTCCATTCCCGAGTCAAATTTACCATCTGTTGACATTTGGACCCCATTAGCCTTGCAACTAACCACCCTTATTTTAAATGTTTCCCTAAGAGCATGCAATGGTAGGACCAAATCAGATAACCCAGGGGTTTGCACATTCAATAGACCTGGGCATACCTCTTTTATTATTATATAATGGTCTCTACAAGCTCTTGGAATAGAGTGTGTGATTTTAAAATTATCCCTCGCATTGATAGTGATCATAATGCCCTTTCTTTAGAATTGTTATTGCCTTCTGTAAAGAGTGCGCAGGAAAATAGCTTACATAAAGACCATGGACTGATACAGGTTAATGGGGGTAGAAGAGTCCGGTGGTGTTAATTTGTTAAATCCCAAGATAACTTGGCAGCACTATATCAGAAAATGATCCCGTATTTACAGGTTGCCGGCCAAGCTGGTGATATTAAGGAGTTTCTTGAAGTCCTGGAAAACAACCATCAAGATCTTACCAACTCTGTGGCAGTATTTTTCCACAGAGAAAGGAAAGTAAAGGGTGTGACTAACCACAGCACGGCTGGTACAAGTCAAACTGTCGTAAAGCCAGAAATAACCTCCTTCATTCCATCAGAGTGAGAGGTCAAAGATCAGAGAAGAAAGGGTTCAATATAAACTAGAGTTGGCAAAGGCCAAAAGTGAGTGGGCTTCCCAAATGTGGGATGAAATTAGAACTGCCCTAAAGACTCATGATATGCGCACCTTTTGGAACCTTATCAATCAGGGCTCTAAAGAAGGTAAACCAGCCCTTGAACCCAATATCAGTGAGGGAGCCTGGATGGCCCATTTTGAAGCCCTATATGTAGGAATTGGAGAGGGCGAAGCTACCAACACATACGATCAACTGCAAAGGACCTCCAGTGTTCCAGGCCATCTCCTGATAACTTTGAAAGAGGTTATATTGGTATTAGGGAAGATAGCGCCGGCTAAGGCCCCAGGCCTAGAAAAGATTCCAGGCGATCTCTTACGCTCCGAACAGTCTATATGGGCTCCTTACTTGCTAGTCTTGTTTAACGCAATTCTACAAGGGATGTCAATTCCACACTCGTGGGCTGGGGCAGAAATAATACCTATTTTTAAGAAAGGCTCACCCCTTTTACCTGTTAATTATCGCCACATTAACTTAATAGATGTGTCCCAAAAAGTATTTGCTTGTGTTCTTCTAGCGCGCCTACTGTCCTGTATGGAAGATTTTAATGTTGTCACCCCTCTCCAAGTTGGTTTCATGGAACGAATGTCGACAATCGATCAGATCTTCAGGCTACAAATGATTTACTGGAAAACAGTAAAAATAGAACTAGGCAGCTTATACCTCATTTTTGTAGACCTGAAGTCTGCGTTCGACCTTGTACCGCGGGATAAGCTCTGGAAAACTCTCCTAGATATGGGAGCTCCAGAATATCTTTGCCAGTTGATCCAACACTTGCATTTAAACAACTTTGCACAAATCCGTTATGGCAATGTGGGTGGACTAACCTCTCCTATCCCGGTGGAGAGGGGTGTGCGTCAGGGCTTTGTCCCGGCGCCTACTCTTTTTTCCCTATATATCAGTGGCCTGGTGGACGCCCTTAATGCGGGGAAGAATATTGATGCCCCTAAGTTGGCCAATAGAAAAATACCGGCCCTGATGTTTGCGGATGACACTTTATTGCTTGCCAAGTCCCCTATGGGGATACAGCGGACATTGGACAACTTTGGTGTCTTCTGCAAGCATCGGGGCCTGGAGATTAATCTCCCAAAAACTAAATATGTGGCCTTTAACACAGGCAGTACCACTCGTCTAAACCCCAGCCTAAATGGGCAAGCTTTAGAAAAGGTTAATACCTTTGATCACTTGGGAATTACACTTACCGAAAGAATGGATTGGGGCGTACAACTTATTAAAGCCAGTCTAAAACTGACTCAGGTAGCAGGAGGTATACAAAATTTTTACAGGAGTGCTGCGAATCGTGTGGTCAGCCCCGCCCTGGAATTATACATAGTACAGGCAAGGAGTGCTACTTTGTACAGGGCAGAGCTATGGGGCCACTGTGTATTAAATAGGCTAACTTGTATTGAAAATAGTTGCCTCAGACAACTCATTATGTTACCATCTAGTACTCCTAGTTCCATTACGTATGGATCTAGGTCTAAGACCCATTGCGGAGGAAGCCTCCCTAAGACCAATACTATACTGGCTGCGCCTATGGAGCACCCCAGAATTAATACATTTTAGGGAGGAACTACAAGAATTGATGGGGCTACCGGGAGCCCAAAAAATTCTCTGGCTTAGATTTGTAAAAGATACATGCAAGACCCTTGGCAGATATACTCTTTGGAGTGCTCCAGGTGAATGCTCCATGTCGATTACTAAGAAGGAATTGGCAATGAGTTATAGACAATACAAGCTTTTGGCTCTTATTAGGAGCCCTACTATGGGCCGATTAACTTCTGAGTTTCTAGCTGTAAAGGAAAGCTATTCCATCAAACTCCTTCTGGATGATATACAGCACTTTTTAGCTAAGAAACTCTATTTACAGTTTAGACATGGGGTTCTTCCGTTACGCACTTTTACAAAGAAATGGGAAAACTCTGGTATAGAGATCTGTCATGCGTGCAATATCGCAATAGTAACAGTTCCCCATGTTCTATTTTTTTGCCAAGAATACAAACGAGCCAGATCCCGTTGGTTAAAGCAACTTATCAAAAATCTGGGCTCTGGGAGGTGCAATGAGGTTTATAGAATTCTTAAATATGATACTCAATTACCCATTGTTTTCTCTGTGGCTCGCTTTTTGTTCTCTATATGGTGCACTCGCAACGCGATCCTTAAAAAGGCTCTCTTAATAGTCTGAGCTGTTTTGTAATGAACTATAGCCTATTGATCAAACTCCTGTCCAATCAATTTTCACACAATTTGCCTGTACTTTTAGAAAGGCTGAGACCACTTTTTTTTTTTTTTTTTTTTTTTTGGAATGCATTTATCGTTACTTTTTTGTACTTTGCATTTTGAGATGATGCACCTATGGCTATTCGTTGCACTTTTGCATGTTGAGATGATGGCCAAACTGAGTCCTTTGTTTTTTTTTTTATTCTTATGATCTTATCTGTGGGTGTTGTGATGAAGATTCCGCTTTTTGTAAAATGTGATTGTTTTTACATATGTTTTTATATTTTTATTGTGCTTTTATGGCAGTATGCCGAAATAAAGTTTTCGAATGGAATGCATACATATGCATGTTATGTACATGAAAGTTTGAAAAACACTAATAAAAGCAAAGCTAAAAAGCCACCTGATTACAAACCGGACTGCTTTATATTAAACGAGGGCGAGGCCTATTGCATTTTCAATGCTTGTTGAATTAGTTCTCGTACAAACAAACGTGTGAGAACGTGCTCTCGTGATCATTACATGCAAGACTAGTGGTGTGAAAATCGTGGTGGAAATATACTTGTTTAGAGGACGGATATGTTTATTGTGTTCATCTTGTATGCCTCTTTTCAAGGACACAGTATTGTATATCAGTCATAAATAACCATAGCACACATGCATGTGATATAGGCACACTAGCATAAAAATGAGCATAGAATGATGTCCTCATACACGGTAATGGAAAAGAAAAGGCAAAGATCTTGAACTACCGGACAGGGGCCATAGGCCAAGGATCAGCAGTCATACAGACATAACACAATAAGTAATAACAGCGTACTCACGACGACCTAGCTGTTGTACTTGTTCTTGTAGGGACTTAACCTAGTATCTGAGGTACCCTACCATGTGCTCCCTCCTATCCGTAGCGACTTAGGTACCTCCACGCAGTGATCTGAACCAGCTGGTGTGCTCCATTGTTCATAATCTGAAGGGAGCACTGCTCCTGTTGCCCTCATGCGCCTAACTCCTTAAGCTCCTCTCCTCTTACTGTGTGTTGGGGGGCGGATGACTAGCTTTTAACTGCAAGTTAGCTCTCTCAATGTAATCAGTGACAATATACGGCTCCTTACCGCGAAGATCTGTGCCATTCTCCCCATTCCCACGCTTCTCGCACCACGCAGCTGCTCCGCCCGCCCCGGTCCATCACGGCCTGTGCCGATTGTGTGGAGGGCGCGGCCGAGCAGACTGACGTATTTCCGGGTGGGAGGAAGGGGAGGAGTTCGAAATTAACTCCTCTACTTATACTGATGATTAGGCGACCGCGCATTGACACGCTGAATGAGAGTGTGTGCTAGCGCTTCTACTTTCGCTTTTAATCTGTGCACCACTGTTACTTTTGCTTGAGGGCAGAGACACTCGATTTTAGAGTTAGCGCTCACACGTAGCAGAGGTATTTTAAGCTTTTAACCATTCTACCTGTTTTAATCATTTTACCTGTTTGCCGCTTTTACTGTGTTTACTGTGTGTTGGGGGGCGGATGACTAGCTTTCAACTGCAAGTTAGCTCTCTCAATGTAATCAGTGACAATATACGGCTCCTTACCGCGAAGATCTGTGCCATTCTCCCCATTCCCACGCTTCTCGCACCACGCAGCTGCTCCGCCCGCCCCGGTCCATCACGGCCTGTGCCGATTGTGTGGAGGGCGCGGCCGAGCAGACTGACGTATTTCCGGGTGGGAGGAAGGGGAGGAGTTCGAAATTAACTCCTCTACTTATACTGATGATTAGGCGACCGCACAGCGGACGCGCGCAGCGGGCGCGCCGACGGCGCGCCGAAGGCAAGCCCGTCTGCGCCAGACCGGGCCCAGGGGCCGGCCATGCTGCCCATGTCATCACTTATACCCCGGACGCTCTTAGAGCACTACAGCGACCCTCTCTTACCCTAAGTCCTACTATTGTTAGGCGTCTGAACACTGTGGGCATCAATTGCCTAGCTCTTTCCAACTGCGCTGAGACAAAGCCCCCTGCTCACGCCAACCATAGCGTGACCTCCCTCAGGGTATTATATTTGAATACTCGGTCCCTGGTGAGCCATCAGTCTGACATCTTCATCCTGCTCACCAATGAAAAGCCGGACATTCTCCTTCTGACGGAAACCTGGCTCACTGCCGAGTCACTTCCTGATATCCTTGCGGCTCTCCCCCCAGATTATTATATTCTTCACGCGGACCGACTGGGAGACCGCTCGGGTGGTGGAGTAGCCGCCATCATATCTAAACGCCTCAACGCTCTCTCCTCCTCCTCCCTCCCCATACCGGAGGTGGATAATCTGCTACTCAGCATGGGAACTGACTCAGGTGCCCTCACATTGCTCCTCCTTTACCGGCCACCACACCCCATGAGCACCTTTGCCACTATGCTGAGCAAACATCTGTCCTCCATCTTGACACATCATGCTAGCTTCGCACTTGTTGGCGACCTCAATTACTGGTACAACAACCCTAATGCCGGCTCTCACGCCTCTGAACTGTTTGAAATGCTTCATAGTCTGAACCTGACGCAACAGATCCTTTGCCCTACCCATCTTAAAGGCCACATCCTGGACCAGATTTGGTCACACAACCTAGTGCTGTCTCAGCCTATTGTTTCTCCCGTTGTCTGGTCAGACCACTCCTTAGTCGACACGATTATTACCCTCCCTGGCAGTCTCCCGGCCCCTCGTATGGCTGGCGGGCTCTCTCGAAAATGGAGCACACTGGACTCCCAGGCCTTTCTCACGACCCTAGCAGACACCAGCCCAGTCTGGGATCTTACAGCCTGCCATGATATCGACACATTAGACAACAACATCACTAATTGGCTGAAGTCGGCCAGCGATCTATTCGCTCCGCTGACGCGATTCCCCCCCACTAAGCATGCCTCCTCTCATAGATGGTATACGCACGACCTTAAATTACATAAACTAAAAGTACGCCAACAGGAACGTATCTGGAGGCAAACTTACTCCGACGCAGCTAGATTACTCTACCTTAGTGCTCGTAGAGAATACAAAGCAGCCATTACTTTAGCCAAATCAGTCCACTTCTCGGACAGGCTCTCCTCTGCAGCTAACAAATCCAAGGAAGTGTTCAAAATTATGAATGAGCTTACCACCGATGACAGAACCCTTCCTGCTCAGACCCCTTCTCAAGAAACTTGTGATGCCCTCAATCTTTTCTTTATCGAAAAGATTAAAAAAATCAAAGACTCAATCCACTCTCCTCCCCAGCCATCCCTCCAGGTTTCCATGCCTGATAACCACTCGGTCATCACGACGCTTCCTGCTCTTAACGCTGACTCATTGGCTCGACTCGCTACTAGAGTCAAATCTGGCTCTCCTAGTGATTGTTGTCCACCCTCAGTCATGCGAGACATCTGTCTTAAATTACCAGATCACATCCTCCCTTTGTTGAACAGCTCCCTCAACAGCGGCTCTGTCCCTGCATCTTTTAAGGAGGCAATCTTGGTGCCCCTTTTAAAAAAACCTGGAGCAGATCCGGGAGAACTCTCTAATTATCGTCCCATTTCCCTCCTCCCCTACCTCTCAAAGTTATTGGAGGCCCACGTTACTCCACTTCTGTCACACTTTATTGAGTCCTCTGGCTTCCTTGAGCCCAATCAAGCTGGATTCAGACCCGCCCATTCGACCGAGGCGGTCATTCTCGCAGTCTTGAATACTCTAAGAAGTAATGCGGACGCTGGTTCTCCTCAAGCCTTGGTGCTCCTGGACTTGTCCGCCGCGTTTGACACGGTGGACCATAACATCCTCCTCCGCCGTGTTGCACAGGCGGGCATCCAGGGCACCGCCCTTAATTGGATCATGTCCTTTTTAACCGGCAGAACTCAGGCCGTACGCCTAGGCCCTTACACAGCCGGGAGAACTGCAACTACTTGTGGAGTCCCCCAAGGCTCCTCCATTTCGCCGTTGCTGTTCAACCTTTACCTTCGCCCACTCATTCAGTCACTCAGGAACTGGGATATCACGGTGTACAACTACGCCGACGACCTGCAAATCATCTTCCCACTGAACTCCCCTAATGCTGTTACTACCTTCTAGTCTGTCATGATCCACATTTTGGAATGGATGAATATTAATCAATTAAAGCTGAACCCGGGGAAGACTGAACTACTTCTCCCTGGTTCCAGTCCTGGTCACTGGGGCCCTCAGTTCTGGCCCACTGAATTGGGCCCTCTTCCGGTCCCGCTGAAAACAGTGAAAAGTCTCGGCGTGATAATCGATGCCGAACTTTCTCTAAAAGCCCAAGTGGGGGCTGTCATTTCCTCCTCTATGTACCAGCTCAGGAAGATCCGTAAGATCAGCCACCTACTTTCTTCCCCTGCATTAATCCAGGTCGTCATCTCCCTGGTCCTGTCCCGCCTGGATTTTTCCAACTCCATCTATCATGGTCTTCCTCAGTGTCTTTTGCATCGCCTTCAGGTTGTCCAGAACCAGGCGGCCCGTCTTATCTATAAAATCCCCAGGTGGCAGTCGGCTAAACCACTACTACAGCGACTCCACTGGCTGCCAATCGGCCAAAGGGCAGCCTTCAAGATGGCGTGCATCATCTACAAAGCACTTCACTAGCCCTGCCTTCTTGCAATCCTCAGTCACGGCATACCAGCCTTCACGTAATCTACGTTCTGCCCACCTCCACTTACTGACTGTTCCCAGAGTCAAAACTAAAAAGTTCGGTGCCCGCTCCTTCGCCCTTCTGGCCCCTTCCCTCTGGAATTCATTATCTCTCCCCATCAAATCTAGTCCCTCCCTCCTCGACTTCAGAAAACTGTTAAAGACTTCCCTCTTCCCCCCTCCTTGCTAACCTGCCTATTGCTGTCTGTCACTCTGCCGCTGCTCTCACTCTTCTGTCATTAGCGCCAGGAAACCATTGGTGTCAGTGCGCTTTACAAGCTTCATTTAACATAACATAACACTAATTAACTCTCCTTTAACTAATCCATAATATTCTACCCTACCCACCAGCCTTCACCCCTCCGCCTAGATGGAAACTCACACATATGCAAAGCTCAGAATGTCCACAAACTATGCTTTGCTCTTCCAACATTCCCTGGCCTATTTTCTCTTACCAAATCATTAACAATGCGATGAACAAACCCTTATATGCATTCTTTGCTCGCTGCACGTTTTCCCCTCCAACCCACATCCCGACTTGGGACCACCCACCACAAGGGGAAATGAGGCCCTGCATGGAAACCCACTCACGAATGGCTGAAGGCTTTCCAACTACCATTTAATTACCTACCCACCCTTATCTGTCCTGGAACTTCACGGTATGTTTTTAACCCATTGCTTAGCTGAATACATTTTAAGCCAATTTCGAGTTCATACTTGTTTCAGCACCTAACTACGTCATTTAAACCTTTAATTTCTCGTTTTAAAAGGAAAGACTGAGGCCTGAAAAGGCTCGAACCTGGCTTAAAAGTAAATTAACACTGTCACTCGAGGCCAGATCGGCGTCAGCTGTGCCCCAAAATGCTCTACATTGTCAGGACTAAGATATTCTTCTGTCGCAAGAACCTGAAATCCTGGTTGTTCTAATCTCATTTTAACCTGCTGGCCCCTACCTGTTGCTAAAGCGCCAGGAAACCCTACTTGGGAGCTACCCATTATACAAGACTTAATAATATCATCATCCTGTAATGCAAGAAGTAAGAGAACATTGTAATTGATGTTAATAGTTGGAGCGTAAACATGGCCTGCTGGGAGCTCGGCTGCTTCTTCCACTGTTAAGTTTAGCTAAGATTTATACCGGTGAATTGCACAGCCTTTGACATTCCTTTGTTTAATCTCGAGGTTTCTTGTTTAATCTAATATCATCCTTCATTTTGATATCTCTTCCTTTACCTTGATGTGTTTCACTTCACTTCAGTATTGTTTGCTTCATGTGTCCATGTCTCTTGTCCTTGATGTTTCACATTTTCTTGACATCACTTGCTTACTTCCTTAACGTTGGCATCCCTTACTTTGGCACTGTAGCTGTTGCTTCGTCCTGATGTTTCTGGTGTCATTTTCATGTTTTCTGTTTTTTGAAATCTCATGCTTTACATGTCATAACGTTTACTTAATCTTGACATCTCTAGCTGCCAGCTATCTGCTCTTGTTAATTCTCCTCTCAATTTACCTTGTTACATCTTGACATGTCTGGATTTCTCTGGCTCCATTTTCAAATCTTTTTCTTCATGTTCTCATGATTCATTTTGTTTGCTTGTTTTTAGCGGGTCTTCTTCATTGTTGATCTTGATTCTTTATTACATGTAATGCTTCATTTAAACATCTCTTGCTTTCTCGACCAGAGAATTTTCATCATCCTCATCTAGTTGGTTCTAGATTAGGGGGAGTTTTAACAGATTTCTAGGGACATGGTGAGTTTCATGATTTGGTTAGACTCTTTGCCGTGTTTTGGAGTGTTGTTCTATCACTGTTTCTGTGCAAGACAGTCTGACCTAATTTATATGTAATATACATCTGACTGCTTACTACGAGTTGTAACTGTACCCCAAGGATGGAAGGTTAAGTAATCTGCATGTCATTAAAACATACACTCTAGGTGCTGGTCAATCCACAGACCTTTGAGATGCAATAATGTAGAGCTCTGGTCGAGGAGCCTATGGTTTGGAATGCTTTTGTGTGCATTGGTTCTGTTGTTTAATAAAGGATGCTCTTTGATGTATTACCTTCAGGGGTAATACCTTTGGTAAAATCTGCAACACAGGATCATATCTACAAAGGTAAATATTCTTTGTCTGCATTGTGCCTTCAGGAGAAATAGTCCATAGGATGTGTCCATTGACATGAGGAGCATGTTGATGGTTACAGTATCTGGCCATTATGTACGGTATTTTGTTCAACTCTAGTGTCGCTGTCCGAACACTTTATAGGATGGCTCTGATAGTTCCGCTTGATTTAACTGCTTAGAGTCTTTACTTTGGACCAGTTGACCATGCATGCATATTGCGGCCTGCCACCTCACTATGTGCTGCCTTGTGATATACGGTTTCACACCTCATCATGCAGGGATCCAATGAAGAGGCACTATCACATGGTGAGCTGGCAACCCTTTATAGAATACGTTTCTAACACAGGAGAACATTATTTGCTCAGAGGGGCTTGATTTAAAACCTCCCCAGAACATAGAGGGCTCCAAATGAGGAGTATTTGCTGTGGAGAGGTGTTCAGGTGCGGGCTGTTTAGGAAGAGCAGGGCATTCAATACCCAACTCGCTTTGTTCCATCTCCCTTGCCAAGGCCATGCCCCATTCTCCATTTGATCACATGGTGCCATTTATGTTAAGATTGGCATGTCTGGATATCGCTGATGGTCTTGCTGGCTCTTTTGAGCACCTGTATTGTAATGTCAGATGCACTGAATGCTGCTTATCTTTCATCTTTCCAGGTATGGGGTTAGCCCTGAAAACATCATCCTCTATGGCCAGAGTATTGGAACGGTGCCCACAGTAGACCTCGCCTCACGACACGAGTGTGCTGCCGTCATACTTCATTCACCGCTTATGTCTGGCTTACGGGTCGCCTTTCCAGACACGAGGAAAACCTACTGCTTTGACGCATTCCCCAGGTAAGGGAATTTCAATTGAGATGCCGCTTCCTCTCCACTTGGACATTCCCATTAGCTTAAGAGAATGGAATGGGCAGTTACCAATGAAGATGAAATTAAAAGTGAGCATAACTGGAAAGGGCCTAATGAGAGAAGTCGTTAGTGGTAGGCAGTGAGAAACCAGCATTGGCAAAGCCAATAGGTCTCGCTTTTGTGACCTATTGGCTTTGCCAATGTTTTTTGGCCATGGTGCAGCGTGGATACAATAGATTTAAAAAAAAAAAAAAAAAAAACTTTTATGCAGCCACACGTAGCTACAAAATGAGGCCAATTAAAAAAAAATTTTTTTTTGTTTACCGATCTAAGTTGTATTGGTAACTAAAAACAAAACGTGGAAGAGTGTTTTTTTTTTTTTTAAAGTCTTTTGAAAGGAGGCAGGGGAGGGGAAGTAACATGGGGGAGGGCTGAGTGACACAGAGGCAACACTGGGAGGACGTGTGATGCAGAAGAAACACAGGAAGGAAGGGGAGTATGGAAAGAGAAGGGGTGGATGGAACCCACAGAATCACATTGGGCAAATACAACAGGGAATTGTGGGGAGAAGCAGATGGGGACAAGCAACAGCACGAGGGGGAGAGAAGTAAACGAAGGAGACAGCTCGAGAATACATGCACTCTGCCTCAACAGAAAGAAAAAGTAGTTTCCAAACATTGACCACCAGACAAACATACACATTGTAAAAGGGCACTGCTCCCTGGTAGGGACAAACATATGGTTTAGATGTTGGGACAAGAATAAGACGAAGGCAAATGTAAGTGACAAGGAAATTAAACAATGGGTGGGCTGCAGTCCTCTCTGTGTTCATGGTATGCCACAATATGACTTGTATCAGACAGCTCATACGCTGTCTAGTAGGCTCAACCCCAAAAAGGGGCAAGGATTGTAAGGAGAGGCAATGAATAACCAATCCTTGAGAGGGGTGGCAAGGGAATCGAAGTTAGTGAGTGGATACTTCTGGACAGCAGACTGTGTCAGGTGCAAGGGGGAAGCAGAGTAACAGGAGACAAGGCGAACAAAGTATGTGTTTGAAAGAAGACTGAGCGGAGCAAAAGGAAGTCAGTAATACACAAGAGAAGGTAAAATCAGGGTCCGGGAAGGCAAAGGGCAGACAGGCTTAACTTGGAGGTAACGTGTAAAGTATGTATGCAGTACTAAAACAGTAATAAAGTCAAAATACATGGTATGGGGAAGTAGAGGTAGTGCAAGAGAACCAGTAATAATCTCAATCCTTGTCAAAGTGAATCACTGAAGTCCATAAATAAGACTTCGGTCAACCCCTGGTAGCTATGGCACAGAGCAGACAGGCTTAACTTACAGGTTACGTGTTAAGTATTTATGCAGTACTTAAACAGTAATAAAGTCAAAATACATGGTTGGGGGAAGTAAGGGTAGTGCAAGAAAACACTATGGGAGAAGATGGTGTGAACAAGGGCAAGGCATAGTGAGAGACAAGGCCCAATGTACGGCAGGAGAGGTAATGTATAAGATATGTCGTGGGGAAGTCTGAATCAGGGGAGGCAGAGGTGCAGACCTGTCCGGAGGAAGACTACAAGAGGAAGTGGGTGGCTTTAGGGAGAGTGAGTGAGCAAGGCAGTGTTGAGCAGGTGATGCGAGGTAGGGTCTGGTGGTATCGGGGATGCTGAGGGAGTGATATGTTGTGTGGGGGTGAAGGGGGTGAAGGGGGAAGGTGATGAGTAAGCGAAAGGGAGGTCAGATGGGATAAGAAGTAAGTAAGTAAGATGGAGAAGAGATGGTGTGGTCAGGGCGAAGAATGTGCATGGGTGAGTTGAGGCATTGGGGAAATGTAATTGAGGTAGAGGTAGGTGGGCTGGCAGAGTCAGTCAGTGCAGTGGGGAGATTAAGGTGAAAGGACAGAACGTGAACAAAAGTTGGAAAGTGAGGGGGACAAAAAAAAGGAAAAACAAAAAAATATAGTCCATTATTATCCGCCTCTGATATTTACTCTGGGGCGCACTTTTATCCAACATCTGTTCTGCTACATAGCCGCAACAACCATATGCAAATTAGTCTTGGTCCTGCTTCAAAACAGACAAACAGGCAGATCTACCAGGCGCAACATTGGTCGCAGGAGGAAATGAAGTTATCCTTCTGTGGGACACCTACTAGGACTGGGCCGTCCAAAATCTGTCTCTGGGTTTAAACCATCAGTGGTCAGGTTTCTTGGAGCCATCTGTGCCATAATCCATTCTCACCAGCCATGATGCACAAAGGATAGAGTAGTCACCGGAAACCACAGATTTCTCTGTTGACACTAAGTGGGTGGTGCACTGCAGGTTACTGCTGTTATGACCACCAACCCTGATGGGTGAAACTTAGGGTATTGGGGGGATTCTGCTTCACTGCCAGGAGTACATCTGTCCAAACCTTGGCCCACGCTCCTACTTATTAAAGATCATTTTTTCCTGATAGGAACTCTTGTTAAAGCTTCTACTTTTGATGGACCCATAGAGGACTCGGGGAGGATGATCTCACACCTGCTAATACATTACCTTGCCACCACACTAGTCACTGTTGCCCCAGAGTATGTGTAGGACACTTCTTAGAAGAATATCATTTTTGGGCTTGACTCATTGAGCGGCACAGTTGATTTCTGTCTTTTCCTCCCAAGGAGGCAGAGTTTATGTACTCAGCTAGCTATTTTAGACGGATTTGGCTTCTACAGTGGTCAGATTGCTTATGTCCTGCTGCCAGAGGTTCACGTGTGCAAATAAACTATCAACGTTTGGCACCCAGCCTGCTGGGTACTTGTTGTTTCTAAGCTGAAGTGGTTTTGTATGGTTTCCAGGTAAGGGCACTAAGTGTATTTACGAAGAGGATTCAGTATTTCCCTGAATTACACTGCACACTGAGCCAGAAATGTGTTCCAGCTCCAGTACGTGCTGATGCCAAACCCACACCTGTCTGAGGGGGGAGTATTTGTCACCATACAAGGAAACCAGTGCTACAAAAATCAGTACACTTAAATATGTTGTGTGTTGCACCCCACAAAAACAACCTAGGAGATCTCAGTTGTTTTCTTTGTGAAATAACGAGGCTGCCTGTTTCGTTTCCATAACCTAGGCTGCTGTCTGGTGGGAGTGTGCTGGTGCTCTTTCCACTTTCTCTGCCTGAGGGTTTTGTGTTGAAAAGGCTGTTTTCGCAAGTGAACACGGAATTTGTTCATCATTTTATTGACTTTCGCAATGCTTTGGTGATTCTTATGTATGTTTTACGTGCTCTCTTGAGGTATTGTGCAGAGTCTGTACCTCTTCTGCAGCCCTGTGCCAGGATTTGGTCACTCTTTTATTGGTCTGTGCTATTTTTATCTCCCTGGAAGTGTTTTGATCTTTAGTTGTTTGTTGCAGTTTCCTTGCTTCACCCTGATTCTGCACCCCAGTTTTCCTTGCTTTGTGCTGTTTCTGATGCTGAGATCTCATTGCCTTGTGGCGATTCTCGTCCTGAGTTTTTCTTGCTTCCTTGGTGATTCTGGTGCTGGATTATCCTTACACTTTGAGTCTACCATGGTATGGTGTAAGCAATTGGATTAATAGTTGAGGGAGTTAAGTACCAATCCTCGATCTAAATCCTTGTCAAGTCGAAGCACTAAAGTCCATAAATAAGCCTGAGGTAAGCCCCTGGTAGCTATGGCACAGAACAGACAGGCTTAACTTAGAGTTAATGTGTAAGGTGTTTGTGCAGTACGAAAACAGTAATAATGTCTAAATACAAAACAATAAAAATGCTAAAACAAATTAGAAAATTGAGTAAAGTTTAATAAACCCAATGACCAATCCAATCAGGGGACCGGAAGGTATCAATTTTTACGGTTTTAAGTAGAAATAGGGAGAAGAAGCTCAAAGTGCCAATGATGGGCAATAGTTGTGGTAGAACTGGACCTAGACACAATTTGATACTGACCCCAATGCAGTGTGTTTAGGATACACTAACAAGGCTTTTCTATGTCAGAGATTTTACCTTCGGACTTTAGTCCTTGATGTACCAATTCACCACAGGAGTACACTTCGAAAGCCCCCCAGGAAGTCAGGGAAGGCACTTAGCTACTCAAAGGGTATCAGACAGAGGCCAGCAGGAGGGTCCAGTCCAGGTCTTGTTGCCAGTGGTCAGCTGGACAGTTGTAGTAAAAGGACTCTCTTAGCTTGTTGTGTCCCTGTAGCTTTAACAGGGTGTCAGCCTTATGACCATTGGAGTCCACTTTTTTTGTCCATGGTACAAGATGGAGGGCAGGTCCACTCTGCTGGACTCTTCTATGGTCTCATCAGGTTCAGTCCTCTTCTGATCTTCCATAGGTTCCAGGAGTGTTCTGAAGTGTATGTCTGGAGATGCCACATTTAAGACTAGCACAAGCTAGTGGGTAGAACTAACCACTGGGAACACCCTAACCAATGGGGTAAAGACTCCCGGGGCTCATCCTACCGTCTTTGGGGATTTTCAAGATGAGCAAAGTTTTCGGCCACACTCAACTTGAACTCTGAGGGCTGGGGGTATGTGTTGGCAGGGTACTACATTAATCCGAGTGACCTCCCACTTCTAACTCTAAAAACTAGTTTGAGGCAGTTCTTGTTCCCACAACAACCTCCGAGATAGAAGCCTGGTAGAACCAAGCTGAGTTTTCAGCAACCAGGCATGGGATACACAAGAATTGTTTTGGCAGCCTACCTTTAAAGTGCACCCAAAATGTTATATGTGAACCCAGAAGACCTGACAAAAAAATCCGGGTCTGATGGCTAAAGCAGAGTTTGCTGGCTTAGTGGACTAATGAGTCCACTGTAGGGGCTTTGTTCGAACCAGTCACAGGTTTGAATGCCAGCGGGTCCACTCAGCCTTTCATCTTTCTGAGGTCAATAAAATGAGTACCATTGAGTTAGTTAACAATAAACATCTGTTATTTAAGGCCAAAATACCCTTGGGAGAACGTGCACATTACAAACACACATGTTATCTTAAAAAGACTGTGACACTAATGCCGAAAAGAGGCATTAGTGTGCCACTGTGAATGGAGCCTGACTGATTGGGAAGACAAAAGTAGCGCCCTGCCCAAGTGTTAGCTAATATTTGCCTGTGATGGGGAGGCCTTGTTGAAGTGCTCCCAGGTGTCAAGTGGAAAAACTCCAGCAGACTAGTCAAGTAGAATGTGACATTGAAGAATGTCAAAAAGTATTCTTCCAGCCCTACTCTGCATATTGGTAAATTCAGATGATCATCTCTGCCCATTCAGGTAAGCCTATTGATTGCTTCTAGGGGCAAGTTCACACCTCATTCACGCCTATTCAGGTGTTAATTACTGGCTAACCGAAGTGGGAGAGCAAAATGCATATTTCACTTCCATTGTCTTCAGGCACGCCAAAGGTATCTTTTAAAAAGTTAATTTTCTGTAATATTTAGAAAAAATCCAATTTCACAATTGAATTGAGCTTTTACTAACTATTAAACATGTTTGTATAATTTTTGTAGCTAGCCCAATATCTGAGATACAGTATTATTTATTATTGCCTCACAGTATTTTCCTATGGAGCAGTCAGCCTTGCTACAGTGAAAATGCTTTGAAGGGCTAGTCACTGTAAGGACATGTTTAACATTAAACCTCTACATATCCTACTTGGAAACCATGCAGCCTGCCTCATGGACAGTAAGTCCTAAGAAGAGGTCACTTAATAATATTTAAAAGGAAGGTGTAGTCTGTCAAAAGGGGTGAATTTGACATGTCAAATTTGCAGTTAAAACCTGCACAGCCAGGCAACTGGTGGCAGGTCTGCAGCTCTGTTCATATAGTCAAGGTCTCTCCAACCAGTCGATTGTAACTTACCTGTAGCTCCCAGACACCTTCAAAGTAGTCCTGTAGCCTTGGGTTGATTTTTGAGCAAGCACAGGTTCGCATTTTCCTTTTAACTTAAGAGAAGGCTGTACTTACTTTACATTATTATCAACAGGCTGCAGATAGCAGGGCCTGATAATGAGTAGTGCGCAGTCAGATTTATGAGCCAAACTGGGTCACAGAGGTGAAGAACTGAAGTATTTGACTCTTAAATAAAACTCATTATCGACTCCTAATTTGAGTGTGAGTACAAAGTGATGTTTCTGAAGGCTTTTGAATGGGAGAATATTGAAATGAAAAGTTACCTTAACGGTTAACGTTTCATTTTAATTTTCTCCCATTTCAAAGGCTTTTTGCTCCCAGGAGCCAGTAGACACTGTGTCATATTTATAACTGAAAAATAGTCATTTTTTTTCAAATGGGAGATATTTAAAGTGAAGAACACGTTTTCTATGAAACGTTAAGTATTGTCTTTCTCCACTTTCAGCTAAGCCACAAACGTCTTAATGTTCTATGAAGCATGTTTATTCACTTAAAATTCCTCCCATTTTAACAGATGTATTTTTCTGTTACAAATAACGCACCATGTCCACAGGCAACTGGGAACAATATTCTTGGTGTTTGTAAATGTAACACTTGGCAATGAGAGAAAATTTAAATGATGAGAATGATAGAATCCATATAAACAAAGTTTAACTCTGCAGATTAATTTTCTTGATATAGTGTCATATTTATAAGTGAAAAATAAAGCCATTATTTTAGGTTGGAGGAATTTAAAGTGCATACGTTTTTTCCATATTCTGAAAATTTTTGCTGAACATTTTTCTGCACTTTAAATTTTTACCCATTTGTATTATAAATGTAACGGGCCACATAGGTCTCACTATGATTTTCCCTGATCAGAAGTAGCTCTCACTACAGAAAAGGTTAGAGACCCCTGATATTGTCACTGTAGTGAATCACACAAGGGATGTAGTAGTCCACTTGTGACATTTAACCTACAGGCCATGGGTACACTTGGTACCATATACTAGGGACTTGTAGGCAAATTAAATAAACCAAGTTGAAAGGAGCAGCACAAGCACTTTACCACCGGGATAGATTGCATGGAGTTTTATACCCAGCAAAAATAGGTTGCAGCAAAACAATGTGGAGTGACCGTGAAGAAAGGGCCAATTTCCAACATACAGTATATTAATTGTGCCGCACATTTTTAGGTCTGGCTCGACAGCGAAGCTGGTGCTTGACCTTATGTGGCAACCAAAAAAGAGGATTTATGAGTACTACAGAGAGGGGATTTGGCTCTGCCCCCACATTGGTGGAACTGGACTACCTTTTTTGTTTGGGCAGAAGGTATGTGCTTCTACAGACAAAGTGCTTCCTTTCCATGCAGCTGTGATTATTTTGTTTATGCAGCTACATGAGCCAGCAGCAGTATGCTCCAAAAAGGCTCACTAACATGCATAAAGTATCAACTTGTATGTTGATGGTGCTTGACCTCTTTTCGTGGGCACTGTAATGCTTAGTTAAGTAGATAGTTGACGGCAGTAATGAGGAATGTGTTGTTGCTTTCCAGCATTCTCTTTCCATCGCTAACGTTAGACTTGTCAGTGCAGTTGGGCATTTGGGAACAGCATAACATGTCCAGGGTGTTGCTAATTTACATGCATTTTCAGGTTTGGCTCGACAGTGCAGTAGTTTCCTTATCTTATGTGATCAACAAAAAAGAGCTTTTAGAGCACAACTGAGAGCCGGGCTTTCTGGGGTATAAGATATGATTGGGCCAAATTTACGTGCCTCCACCGAAAAGGGTGGGTCCTGCATGCTCTCCCTATGGGCACAAAGAGAGAAGAGTAAGGTGATAAGGAAGCATGATAAAGTAGGGCAATAAAGGGGGTGGGCTAAAACAAAATATTTATTTGGCCAAAAGTTCAGTGACAATTATAACATAGCCCCTCTGTGCCCTCTCACACATATGTACTAAGTTTATGGCCAAAAGAACTACCTGTCTGCCTGCTTCCGAGTGTGATACAACTGAGAAAGGAAGCACATGGCCTTAAATGCATTTCCACTTTCAGGAGCTTGACTTGTAATCCTTTGTCCCTTATGAGAATGTCCTTTATTCCTTGAAGTGGAATGGGTTCTGCCACTGGTATTTGATTACCAGCCCTCGTCCCTTACGAGGACTTGGAAACACCAACCCTTTTATGTCTGATACAGGAATATTAATGACCTATTTTACCAGAGTTCTTAATTCTGTAATTAATGTGTTAGAGAAAGATACAGATTACCCTTTCAAGTTGGCTGCCATACATACTTTCTAGAGAATTTCAAGAGCAATGTCCTGCCTTTGTGGCAACTTAGCGTATTGCTATCTAGAGTAATGTGGAGCTTCTCTTGCGTATATGTATAAATGCTGACTGAGCTACGGTTCCTGGAACAGTGTTTTCCTAGCATCGATCACATCAGCCAGGAGAGTGAATGAAATCCTTCTCTCTCAACCAGGAAGTCTTTTACAGTATTTCACAGGGATGAATAATCCGTCATTTACGTTCTTCACATTGCAGCCTAGAACTCATATAGACAGGCATACCCGAGAAATCTTTAGTTTGGTTAGGCTATCATTTCTCCCTCCACTGGGAATGTACTTCTGAGAAATCTGTTCTAAGCTTTTGAATGTTTGTGAAATCCCCTGATGGTGAACAGAGAGTTATTTATCTGTAATCTGCAGTAACTGTATACTTTGCAGATACTTTAGTGACTTTCCCGTCCTGGTACCAAGCATTGTCTGGGCACAAGTTGAAAAATGCCACTGAAAAATGTAAAACACATTGAACTTCCAACAGATGCCTTGGACCAAAAATATATTTAATTTACAGTTCCAAAAAATATAAAAGAATCAAAATTAAATTTTTTAGATGGTTTACTAAAAATACGATTTTCCCGTTGGAGATGTATTGTAACAGATAAGTAAAAAATCTTGTTTATGAGATTCTGGAATACTACTTTCTTTTTGCTTTCCTCCAATTGAAATGTGTTTTCTGAAGTAGGTAAGTTTGTTTGTTCAACATGTTTCTGTAAAAGTGTCGTTTAAAATAGAGAATTTATTCCAAGTGGAAATTAAGTAGAAAAGATATTTTATGTTCTTAAACCGTGTTTATTTTTATTGTATTTGTGATACTTTTCTGTACCGTGCTGCGTCTCATGGCTTTGGAGCAATAGCTGTACCTAATAAACATGTTAAATGCAATAAATAAAAGTATTACACTAGAGTATTCAACATAACTGTTTTCTTATTTTGTTCTAGCATTGACAAGATTTCAAAGGTGACTTCTCCTGTTCTTGTGATCCACGGCACAGAGGACGAGGTTATCGATTTCTCACATGGCTTGGCCATGTATGAGCGTTGCCCCAGGGCAGTGGAGCCCTTGTGGGTGGAAGGAGCCGGCCATAACGATATAGAGTTGTATGCGCAGTATCTGGACAGACTAAAGAAGTTCATATCCCATGAGTTGCCCAATTCATGAGTGCTCCATGTGGGCTCTTGCCTCTCTTCCTGGTCGTGGGCTTGGCCTGCTGAGTCAGCTATACCTCCAAAGGAGCTGTGCACTCTGAAGAAAAACCCTGCTTGTGAGGAGCATTGCAGGGAGAGCGAAGCTCTGTCTTAATCCACAATCTGATGAAATCTATCTTTGAAATGTGAGAACTGTTCCGAAGTGGGCATCTTCAATGAGCAGCTGCTGTATCTTGGAAGACTCTAGAACTTTGTTCTTCACCCCCTGGTGGGGTGAGAGAAATCCTGCTGGACCAAATCACTGGGTTGCAAACTCTGGGTGTATCCAGATATCCATTACCAATCCACTCTTTGGTGGACTTACCGGTTGAATAATTAGCCATTTTGCGGCATCCTTTGTGGCAGGAAGGATCGCTTGTACTGTCATGGCATCTAGCTATCCTCCTCTATCCTCTTCCCAAAGGAGGCCAGAATTTTTCTTTCATAAATACGAAAATGTGGTGTTGTGACTAGGACCCTGCCTGAATGACGTTTTTGTGGTGGTTGTTGTTGATAGATTTTGTTCTTTATTCCAAGTAAAGGTACTTTCTCTTCCTAGGGACAAGCTGTAGCTAATTTGTAGAAACCATTGTTTTGTTAGCCATAAAAAAGAAGAATGTGTAAATTTATAACCAAAAAACTCAATTGTGTGATAATTTGAGGTCCTCTGTTGAGTTGACGCATATCTCGTTTCTACAGGGTACTTTGCACTAGGTCTGCCTCTGATTATTCTCTGAAGAGAATAACTATTCCTCAGTTTGTGCTTTTGATTATGACAATAAATTGAAATGCTTTTTTCAATAATGGATTTTGTTACAATCTGTTTTATCAGTACTTACACTAATACACTTTTTGTACTGTTTCGAAGATAATTTTAGACATTTGTGCATCTGAAATATTTTCTACTTTTAATTTTATTTGGTTTGTGATACTGGAAATAGATTGGAACATGTTCTGGATGTAATGTACCGTCTGAAGTCTGGTTACAACAACCACTAGAGCCCTCACTCGAGCTTCAGACGATTGTGTTAGAATACCAGGTTGTCACTCGTATCTTGGAAGGAATGCTTTGATTGTGATGAATAAAGTTTGCATGGAACTCAACGTCCAGAATGAACCTGGCCTCTTGTTTTGCCACTTGTGCTCTGCTGTCATTTGCTGTAAGCTCAATCCTTGGAGTTTAGAAACTCCTCGCCTATTGCGGTTAGCTGTGGATACGCATCCTTCAGTTCCAGGTGATAGTGTGCTAGTTTCAGGTTTGTATATGTTTTAAGACAAATGCGCCAACATGTTTGCCAGTCTAGATCACTTGAACTAACTTCAAGCCCATATCTGATGGCTTGCACATGCTACTGAGCCCAGGGTACTGTGGGATTCTTACAGGGCCACCCTTCTAAACCACTGAGGGCCCCCTGCGTACCAATACAGAACCCATTTGACTTCCGATTCCTTACACAAACACATCCACTCCTTGAATTATTTTTCTCACGTATCCGTGAAGGAACTGAAAACATCTGACAGAATCCGGCAAAATCCAAATTGGGAATAAACTCTTTTCAGACACCTCCTTCATCCAGGTTGATTTCAACCTCAAAGGTTTTTGTTTCTATATAGGTAGACATCAAGGCCTCTACAAATACAGGGTACTGTGAGCTCCTCGCCCACACATAGCAAATCTGTGCTAAATGCAAACTCGGTGGTTATGAAAAACAATTTAGGAATCAAACTGCAGCTCCTATGCATTGCTATCACATCTATTTAAGACCAGATGTAATATCAACCACTGTAATTTGCTTGATGTAACCGGCTAAAAGAGCTGTATCATAACATAAAAGCAATGGACTGTAGAAGACCTTTCTGATATTGAAAGGAAAGGTACAAGTATGACTGAGAGATCGTAGACTCCTCTGAAATGGCCATACGTCCTGGTTTGCTACTGGCTGTGTATTATGGAGTTCTGGGAGGTGGGTTAGCCGTATTTATTTCTCTTAGGAGGCACACCTTTAATTGATACATTGGACAAAGAAGTCCTGGCACTCGAATGGAGTGAGAATGTAGGGCTGAATGTTTAAAAGGGTTTTGCAGTTATAAAGCCCCCGATAATTAAACTTGCAGGCTTTGTGATCGCACGACCCACAATATTATCAATGTACCAAAGAAACATTACAAATGAATTTGCAATTCTCGGTATCCCCATTGAAACGCATTACAGCCACATAGTAATTTAATTGGATGGAGACGATCAATTGAATTATACACTGAACCAGCCAGAGCCAATTGTGGGTGGGGGTGGGCATTAGAGGGGTGGAGGGTGGGGATACAGGCTGTTGAATTATTATAAGTATTCTAACAAGTGACCTGTGCGTTATAGTGTAGGAGTAGCCTGCTCAGAACAGTAAATAAATGAATCGTCTCTGGAAACACGACGGTGACGATGTAACCTACTGAATAACAGGCCTTATATGTCGTAGAATCACAATGCTGTAGAGACAATATGTGCAACATGTTTCTTGTTTGGTAAAGGAAAAAACCCAATAAAGTTTGTTTAAAAAAAAAAACGCATTACAGCCTTTAATGGAATGGGTCGTAGTAGGGGCTTCCCCCCTCTCCTTGTGACTCGCAAGATATATATCAATGGCTGTTTACTGTTACTGTGGTTCCAAAAAATGTATGTAATTCCAACATCGGATAGATTAAAGTATTCATTCACAAAGTGGAAGCTGTCCATTATGGACAGAATTCACCACATAAATGTGGATTGTGGGCATTGGGAGGAGCCAACAATAATCCTTAGGACCACTGCTTAGCTTTCTCACCTTATGTCAGCACTGTTTAATATTGAGGCTCATAACCCTTTCTAGCACAGAATGAGTTGTCATTCTGTGAATGAATTGATGCCGGGCTACTCTCCTTCACAGGCCTCCGTCATTGCATTCACACCCATTTGGAAGGCTTTACATGGGAAATTCCTCCTCATCAATATATGTGACCAAGGCTTTTCTCAAATCCTTTTGAGTAGAGATTTTGAGTTATGACGAATTAGTAATATCTGTCGCATCACAAAGGACTGGGCTAAACTGCAGCGCTTTGCAAAAACAGCAACTGATTTGTGGTCTAATTCTTTTTATATCGGGCCCATAATCCTTGGAGTGAAATATCTAACAGGATCCGTGGAGGATTTCTTTCCTAACTCCTTTTGGACGCAGATGGAAATGGAGGTAAATGTCTTTCACCACAGTTGCTGATTGTTCAGTCCCTTCGAGTCCACGATTCTCTTTTGTACCTTTCTCATTGTTTTAGTCTGGATTGATATACTGCGGCTTATCACCCGACAGGGTATCCAGGCGCTGAGAGTGCTGCTGCAAATGGCTCAGTTGAACATCCATGTCTTGAGTGTTTTCCTGAATTTCATCAGAGAGGATGTGGTCCGTAGGTGGAGTGGGAGGTTGTTCCAGGCCTTCGCATCGAGGTAGGAGAAGGAGCATCCCCCACTGTTGCTGCAGCAGATGGGGAGGTTGGGGGGGTGAGGCAGATGGAGGCAGAGCGCAGGTGTCTGAAGGGAAGGTGGAAGTTCAGTTGGTGGTTGATGTATGCTGGTCCCTGGATGTGGCGTGGTTTGAAGGTTTGGATCAACATCTTGAAATGGCATCTGTTCGGAATGCGGAGCCAGTGGAGCTTCTTGAGGTGGGGTGTGATGTAGGACCGTTTGGTGAGCTCTGAGATGAGTCTGGCCGCTGCGTTTTGTATAATTGGCAGTCTCTTCAGAAGGTGCAAGATGATTCCTATGTGGAGTGCTTTGCCATAGTCCAGTTGGCTGGTGACCAAGGCTTTAGTGACGGTATGTCTGTTGTCCTCCAGTCTGCGGTGTATGTCATGCACCTACGCAAGTTGGTTAGCGTGGTGGGGGTCAGCGTGGTGGGGGTCTTCTGATAGTGAGAGAATGTAGGTTATGATGTTCAGTCCATGCGATTTGATGATGTTGGCCAGGGGAGTCATGTAGGTATTGAACAGGGTGGGGCTTAGAGACGAACCTTGAGGGACGCTGCAGGTGGTGCTAATTCTGGGTTCCAAGGTGAGGAGGGGGAGGCAGATTCTCTGGGTTCTCCCTGTGAGGAAGGAAGTGATCCACTTGAGGGCATCTCCTTGGATTCCAACGTTTGAAGCCTTTTGATCAGGGTGTGATGTGATACTGTGTCAAATGCAGCTGAGAAATTGAGGAGGATCAAGGCCTCCATTTTGCCTTGGTCAAGGAGGGATCTGATGTCATCTGTGGCTGCAATCAGGGCCGTTTCGGTGCTGTGGTTGGTGTGGAATCTGTATTGGGTGGTGTCCAGGAGATTGTAGATCTCCAGGTGCTCTGTGAGTTGTCGGTTGATGGCCTTCTCGTGGCTTTTGGCTGGAAAGGGAAGGCGAGAGATGGGGAGGTATTTCTTGAGTTTGTTGGGGTCGGCGGATGGTTTCTTGAGTAAGGGTTTGACTTCAGTGTGCTTCCATTTGTCCGGGAATGTGGCCATGGTGATGGATGTGTGGAGGATGGTGGTGAGTTCTATGCTGATTGTCTTGCTCCTGAGGTTGAAGATGTTGTGGGAGTAGGGGTCCTTGGGTGCTCCTGATGAGAGATCATGGTGGTTACAGTGTCTCGCATGGTGAGCTGGTCCCAGGTGGTGAGCAGGTGGTAGTTTTTCCTCATTCGTGGGGTTGAGAGGGCTGAGGTCAGTGGGTTTGGGTTTGAAATTTCTCTAGAAGGTGGAGATCTTGCCATGGAAGAAGTCTGCCAGGAAGTCACAACGTTTCTGAGAAGGGTTGATTACTTTTGTGGTGGCTGAGGTGCTGGAGAACTCTGACTATGTTGAAGAGTTCCTTGCTGTGGTTGGAGCTTGCATCGATGCTGTCAGCCAGAGCGCTTCTTTTTGTGTTTTTCAGGAGTTGGTGGTATTGATTGAGGGCAGTTTTGAATGTTGTTTTGTCCCTAGGCTCCATGCTGATGCGCCATTTCCTTTCGAGGTATTTGCAGGTGCGCTTCATAGTTCTGGGCTTGCTAGGAGTACCTTTTATGCTTGGTGGGTTCAGAGTAGTGTACCTTTTTAGGGGTACACTGGTGCAGGGTCACCCTTTTGTCCACGGGTTCAAAGACCAACAAAATGGAGCTCAGCACAGGAGTTGGAAATAAATAACAAGTTTATTAATCACTCATGAGTGGGACCACATCCACACAGCACTCTCAAGTGCTGCCTGAGGTAGTACACTGAATTCACAGAACACAGTCCTTTTTTACAGGTCTTCTGCAGTGTAAGCATGTGAACAGAAATAGGAAGAACAAGTTTTAGAAATAGTTTTCAGCAAACCAGGACAGATGAAAAACCACATGGTCAGCACAGTTGGAGGGGGAGCAGGAGTGCTTATGGCAGCAGTAAATGATTGACAGTTAACATCTGAGACCAGGTGTTCTGGCAGCTACAAACTCTCAGCACGTACATTGCTTTTAGCGGAGTCAGGAAGTCAACTAAAATAGATAGCGCATGCAGAAAAAGACTAGCAGCAGAGGACGGGAGAATCACAAAGGAAACAAAATGGACATCGCAGCCAAAATGGCTGTTGCTTATGCCAAGTAAAATATTACACGTTTTCCACAGATGACCCTTTTGGCTTAAGCTAAGACATTTTCTTATGCTTCTAAAGGAGTACGATAAATGTCATATTTATCAATTAACATTATGTTACTGATTTCTAGATCTATTGCTAAACGGGATTTTACATTTTGGACATTTGTTTTAGATGGTAGACAAGTAGTACAAGTGGAAATACAGAGGGAACAAAGCATTGGCCCGCATTGGATACATAAACAACAAGAGAAGAGAATAGCTATAATTATGAACAAGGCTGATAGCATTTTCAATCCCCATACAGAAAATACACTCCAGAACCATCCGGCCCAAGCCCATGTTCCTGAATCTTGATGTATCTCAGTGGCTGTTTTATGCATTTTGGAAATAGTATCATAAACAGAAGGGGCGTGGTCAGGGATAAAGACACAACAACTACTACCGATAATGCGACATTCTCCACCAGGATCCGCTAGAACCACGTCTAGCACCATTCGATTTTGTAACGTTACAATTCCCGTAATTTGGAGTTCTTCTGTAATAGTTCCAAGCGTCATTGATGTCTGATTAGTCACAGCCTCTACTACACGGGTTAAGCGCCTGATTTCCCTGCTATTTAAAGCCGCACGAACAAAGAAAAAGAGTCCCAAATTAAAGTCAACATATTTCTGTAATGCAGTGTCAGTTTGATCCACTTCATCATTATTTATAGTTCTTTTGAATCTGTTCAAGGAAATGTCATTAAACAGTTTTTGATCTTTATGATAAGATGCAGGTGCTAGGAACACAGGAGGAAGCAAAAAGGACACGAAGCATGTTCTGGACCATCCGATTGGTAGACGATGGAAGCCTTTACTCCAACAAATAAAAAGTGTTGTGTGAGGATAGAAAACTGCTATTGTTCGTTCCAGTAGTGTTCAATACTGTGGTCCAGTCACTTTTATCCACTGGGATACTACCAAAACTGCTCACACAAAGATTTGATCGGGCTTTAGTAACCGCGATGACAAAAGGCCCATTACCCTTGGCCGTTCGGGTGCTGGGGAAAACATAACGTATGGAGGAATTTCCTTTGCGATAATCCTCCATTTCCCATACAGTTCCTTTGGCTTGTGGGTCCCCTTCCTCATCTAGGTAACAAACTTTATTAGGCTTTGCATTAAGTAATCCTACATGAGCTAGAGTGATATTAGCAATTTCAGAGGCCCACAACAGTGCGAACCAGGCTCTACAGGAGCCATTATGCGAGAATGGCAAGTGAATGAAAGGTATTCATCCCTTCTTCTGATGTGCTGGCATCATTCCACATACCCAGCAGTTGGTAGTGTTTGTAGCATTATAAGTATGATGCAACATTTGTATGAAAGTGTTATTGAGATACGACATTCGGTGCTTTTGTTCCTGATGGGGAAGAGTAAAATAATAATGTTCAGTGGGGACAGGAGCAGTAGCAGTCTGTAAGTTTTTAGCTGGAGCTACTTCCTCTACAACCCACATTATAACAGCAATGATGACAACATTCAAAGTTAGTCCAATAGCGAGCATCATATTTTTACTACAGACTTTTGCAACATTTGATTTCTTCTCCTCCGGCATGTTCATTTCGTCAGTAAACAACTAAACAGATGGTGCCCTAAGGTCCTGGGCAGGCGTTTGTTTCTTCACTAATGTTAAGACGAGTACTCATTATTAGGCTACTCCCCTTTGTAGTCAGTCTTTAACCACCCAGGACAGTGGCTCAAACAGTCTTTCTGTGCTAAAATGTCTTTCTTCCTGGATCGAAGCAGATATCTAGATGTACCAGGGATCGTGTGGTCCGGGAAGACTTCCTCAGGTCTTTCAGGTGACACAGCTCGTTCTTTCTCGGTGACCAGGATGTTGCGGTGATCTGTCAACGCAGCTGGGCTCGCGAGGGCATGCGGAACTTTACGACAGTGGGTAGCATGCACCCAATTCTTCCAGTTGGTCACTCGTACCGCAGTTCTGGTAGCCAAGAGGACTTGCTCCGGTCCACGCCAACGGTGCCAGGGAACTGGTTCGTTGAAAAAACTTTGTCAAGACAAAGTCGCCAGGCCGCAGATCATGGCCATCAATCACCCTGCGACCTGTCTGTAAGGGCTTCCTGTACCTGCTGATAGAGAGAAGACAAGCGGTCAGTTAACTGGGACAAATAGTCACTCAACACATGGGGTACATCATGTATAGGACGAGGCTTAGGGATTCCCCAAATATTCATGGGCCTGCCAAACACAACCTCATATGGCGTAAGGCCAGATCGTGTATGTGGTATCGATCTGATAGAGAGTAGTGCTAGGGGCAGGGCATCAGACTATTTCAAAGATGTGGAAGCCTGTATTTTAGCCAATTTCTATTTCAGAGTGGAGTTGTAACGCTCCACCAAGCCTGCTGATTGTGGGTGAAAAGCGGCATCAAATTTCTGCTTAATCCCTAGCCCCTTCATGACATATTCGACAACTTGCCCAATGAAATGAGGTCCGTTGTCACTCCATAAGACCCGACAAATGCCGAATCGAAGAAAGAACTTCTTCAGGAGAACTTTCGCTGTCGTGAGCGCTGTATTATCCTTCGTAGCATACGCCTGCACCCATTTACTGAAGGCACAAACCACTACTAGGACCTATTTTAATTTATTACAGTGCTGAAACTGAATGTAGTCCATTTGCAGGACCTCAAAAGGTGCAGTTGGTGTGCAAACCCTCCTGTTGGAGTTCGCGTTCCCTTTCCAGGATTATACTGGAGACAGACCAGAGAAAGTGGACCATCTTTTTAGCAGTGCCGGCAATTTCAGGATTATCCCAAACTTGCATAAGTTGTTTTGCCATTGAGGATGCAACAACATGTGCCGGCCCATGTGCCATGTGAATCAAGGGGTATAAGTAAGCTGTGGGTAACTTCCATTTGGTCATATCTTTATTCCTCCATCAGCCCTCATCATCCAATGCTCCCTCCTTAGACCATTGGTCTAGTTCATCAGCAAAAGCAGATTGTTGCATGTCCAGCACCTCTTGCCTGGCATCATGCCAACGTTCAGCTTGTGACTTCACTACATACATGGATGTGGTACTTCGCTGCATTGTAGTTTCACGTGCAGTGTGATCTGCAAAGGCATTACCTGCTCCTATTTAATCAGTCACTTTCTTGTGTGCACTATACTTAACAATTGCCACTTTCTTAGGATAGGTTAGGGCAGTAAGAAGATTATGTTCTAATTCTCCATGCACTATCTGTGTCCCATCTGAGGTGAGAAAGCCCCTTTCTTTCCTTAAGCGGCCAAAATTGTGTGCCACCCCGAAAGCGTACTGGCTGTCGGTAAAAATATTAACAAGCAAATCTGTACTAAGCTCACACGCTCTCGTTCGTGCAATCAATTTGGCCGCTTGGGCTGACTTCTGTGGGATGGGAGCTGTTTCCACTATTGTCTGAAGTGTTGTAATCGCATAGGCAGCAGATGTGGTACCATCAGGCAATTTTAAACACGAGCCGTCAACCCATAACTCCCCATCAACACTAGAGAGAGGTGTATCTTGTAGGTCAACGCGGCCTTTTGTTTGCTCTTCAGTGAGGAATATGTAATCACGTGACTCTTGTGACTGTGGCTGAGTAGATGGAAATGGCAACAATGTAGCAGGGTTTAGTGTCATCTTTTCAGTGTAATATGAGGGGCCAAAAGTGTCAATTCATATCCTGTCAAGTGAGCACTAGTCAAATGCTGTGTTTTCGTTTGATTTAGCAAAGCATCAACAGAATAGTTAGTAAAAAAAACTATTCCTTCACATTGATACAGCCGTTGCCGCCACCGCTCGGAAACATCCAGGCAGTGAACGCGCGACTGGGTCAAGGACAGCTGAGAAATATGCAGAAAGAAGTTGCTTATCACTGTGTGTCTGTGTTAAAACCGAGAGGGCACAACCTTCCCTCTCGTGGACATAGAGTGTGAAAGTCTTAGTGTTGTCTGGAGTTCCTAATACTGGTGCAGAGCAAAGAGCTTGGCATAACTGTTGGAAGACATTCTGACATTCAGTAGTCCATGGGAGGGGCATTGGAGTGTCTTTAGTCAAAAGGGCCAACAAAGGTTTAATAATGTGTGAAAAACTAGGGATCCACTGCCTATAAAAAGAAGTGAGGCCAATCAGTGCACGGACATCCTTTTGAGTACGGGGCACGGGAGTATCTAAAATGGTCTGAATGCGATCTGGTGTGAGTGCACGTTCCTCCTTAGACAGGAGGTGACCTAAATAGGTAACCTGCTGTCAACAAAATTGCAATTTCTTACGCAAGACTTTGTGATTGTGAGAGGCAAGAAATGATAACAATAACACTGTTCCTTCTTCACACTGCTCAGGGGTATCTGCAGGTAACAAAATATCATCGACTTATTGGATAAGAGCCAACCCTTAAGGTACAGGAAAAGAATCAAGCTGCCTTTTCAATGCCTGACTGTAAATTCTGGGACTCTCTGTATAGCCCTGTGGAGCTCTACAGAACTGATATGATCTATTTTTCAGGGTGAAGCCGAACAAATAACGGCTGTCGGGGTGAATGGGTATCGAGAAGAAAGCATTCTTCAAATCGATCACTGAAAATGTAGCTGCAGTAGGAGGGACCATAGTGAGAAGTGTAGTGGTATCAGAAACCACTGTATATTGGGGTACTACAATTTTATTAACTTCTCACGAATCAATAATGAATCTGTAGATTTTAGTGTCCGTGTCTTTTTTCAAAATAGGAAGGATAGGGCTATTGCAAGTGTTATAGGGGACCTCTTCCACTACCCCCACTTTAATCAAATCCTGAACAATATGTGCTAAAGCCTCTTCACCTTCTCGGGATATTTTGTATTGGGGCAGTCGAGACAATGAGATACCCTCCTTTACTTGAATATGTACAGATGGAATAACCATTTGACCCTCATCAGTATCTGATTTAGCCCACAAAGTACTGGGTAAGGATGCCAGAGAAACATCCTCATTGATAAGACAAGATCTCTCAACCATTAGATAATTGTCATTTAAAATAACACGCACACCTTCCGGAGAACCACGTATTGTGGCACGAAAATATTTAAGCATATCGATACCCACAATGTTGTCCGGTGTGGTAGGGGAACGCAAAAATGGAAATGCTGCAGTGAATTTATCAAGTCTGAATTCAAGTGGCTGTGAAAGTGGGCTTAGGTGTAGGTGTCCCATCGAATCCTATCGATGTTATCATTGTGCCGGACAGGGGAGCCCTAGGAACCAGTTTTTTTTGACAGAGCACTACGAGTAGCCCCTGTATCAACCAGAAACCGATCAGTAGATACCAAGATGTTTGCGTCCATGTAAGTACCCATTTAATCTACTAGCACCTTAACCGGTTCCTTACCCCGCCCTAGGCATCCCTATGCGTAGTCGGAATCCACAAGGGCATCTGCAGACTAATAAAGACATTTGATATTGATTTCGTCTATCAAAAGTATAAGAGTAATGTGGTCCTCGCTCAAGTGCTTCAAATCTGGGGCAAGCTCCTGTCCCCTGTTTCCTGAATTCCCTGGGTGTCCTCTCCTACTTCCCCTTCCCCGCTGCTACTGCTGACCTCACAAAAGAGGGCACTCAGAACGCCAATGCCCAGTCTCTTTACAATAAGCACACTGATCAGGGGACACATTTGCTCGAGGGAGAGGGGGTACTCCAGGTGTATACATTGCACGTCCGCCTCTTCCACCTCCTCTAAATGGTGGACCATACATTTGAGCCAACACAACTTTTGTCTTTAAAGCTTTATCCTTCTTATCCTCCCTGCCCTTCGCTTCCTGTTCCTGCCGCTCATAATATTGGGCCATAGTCAAAAGGGAAACTGGGGAAGACGTGGTCCAAGAACTCTCGCTGGCCTTTAAGCGACTAGCTATTTCCGTTAACCTATTAGCGACAAATTTATCGACAAACAAATGCTTACCCGTATCATCGGCCAATGACTGGCCACTAAAATCATGGAATGTTTCCTCAAACCTTGAAAAGAAGTCAGAAACGGACTCCTCCTTTTTCTGTTTACAGGATGCTAACGTAGTCCAATCTATTTTCTTAGGGGTATGAGAATCTTTAACTTAGTCATAATAGCTTTAGGAAGATCTAATATCTCCTTCTGAGGTTTCTGCGCAGGCTCCCTTTCCGCATCTATTTGTTCTAAATGTTCCCAGGTATCACTATATGCTACATTGTCATCTATTTTACGTATTGTTCTCCACATATCAGGAGGCAAAATAAGCCCAAAGAACATATCAATATCTGGCAAGGTCACAGTGCAGGAGCTAATGGCTCTTTCCACCTTCTCATAGAAGGCGGCCGGATTTTTCCGGGGGTCGGGCAAAGCGGCTTTAAGAGCCATCACATCAGCTCTACTCCAAGGAGTATAAACCCAATTATATATAAAATATTCCTTTGCATCATCCGAAGTTTTATCATCATTGGTTACCGCACCCTTCGGAGGAACATACAGGGGTGCCACTTCACGCATAGGTTTCACAGTAACTATAGTACTACTGGAGGCAGCCTCTTCCACTGTCACATCTACATTCTGTGCTTGAGATTGAACTGCTTCTATACCGCTCTGTGTTCTAGCTAACTCTAGATCCTTTCGTAAACGCAATGTTACATCTCGTATTTTAATCACTCGTCTGATCATGTCAGATAGGTTTGAAAAAGGAAAAGTCCCCTCTGTTAATCGTTTATAATCGGTATTTATTTCAGCTGGTTCTAGTTCCTGAGAAATTTGTCTATAATCAAATATCACCTCCCAAACGAATTTTTCTACAAAATAAAATTGCTCTGCACTGTTCCTCTGTTGGACCATCGTTACAATGAGCGAGGCTGCGTGAGACCAACGAGCCTCCTCCCTAGCAGCGGTTTTTAATTTATCTTTTTCTGCTTTAGTCAACCTAGAGCGAGTCTGTCGCCCATCTTGTTTATCTTGTTCTTTATCGTCTGAGGACAAGTGCTCGTCGTCAGAAGTCTCATTAGGGGCACTAGGAGTGGGAAATTTATACAGGGGTGTGGGGCGTTCTAATAGGATGCAATCATCCTTAGATGTATCAAGCAGGGAATAGAGAGGGCCCTTAATAGGATACTGGCCATTTATCTCTAATCAACATTCTCTATCTTCTTTTTCTATTTTCTCCTTTTCTTAATTTTTTTAATTCTAGCGTTTTTTGATATATTGTTTTACGTTGTTCTTTTTCTGCTCTTTTCGCTCTCTCTCGCACTTCTTTCTCCCACATACGCACACAATCAAACGTATCCTGTCTACTTTTTCTTTTAAATAAACACTGCTCTACATATTGAACCTTTTTAAAATCAAGTGACCCATTCACTGGCCATTGTAGATCAGAATCTTTTTTCTATATTTGATCCACAGTGGACCGTACATTATGGAAGAAATACCATATTTGACATACATATCTCGATTAGGCGACCCCTCTGGGGGAGCCGGCTGACTTTGTTCTAAACTAGTTTTGGTACCACAAGAGCAGCAACACCATTTACGGAGTGTGCTGAGAACAGGCATGTTTCATAATTATGTATAAAATATTACTACTAAAATTACTTCAAAAGGAGAAAAATCTCCACATTACCTGCCTTCAATTCTTGCAAAAATTAAATAACAAATTCAAACAAAAAGCCCAGGCTTAACAAATCAAGAGTGCCGCTTTAGTGACCTTACCAAACGGAAGACTCCAACTCCCACCTGCTGATCTCCGGTCGACCTAATGGTCACCTCAAAATTGCGCCAAAGAAAACCCCAGTTGAGACCGGCCACCACCTGGAGGGTCAAATCGGGGAAAACCGAAAAGTCACGTTGGCCTGCAAAGACAAAGGTTTCCCCGTGCAGTGGGCTTCCTCAGCAAAATTTCGGTCCTCCATCAAGACCACTCCTTCGGACGGCTGTGTCTCCAATGGGGATCCACGAGTCGGGCGCCAACTGTGGAAATGTACCTTTTTAGGGGTACATTGGTGCACGGTCACTCTTTTGTCCACGGGTTCAAAGACCAACAAAATAGAGATCAGCACTGGAGTTGGAAATAAAGAAGTTTATTAATCGCTCATGAGTGGGACCACATCCACTCAGCACTCTCAAGTGCTGCCTGAGGTAGTACACTGAATTCACAGAAAACTGCTCTTTTTATACAGGTCTTCTGCAGTGTAAGCATGTGAACAGAAATAGGAAGAACAAGTTTTAGAAATAGTTTTCAGCAAACAAGGACAGACGAAAAACCTCATGGTCATCGAAGTTGGAGGGGGATGAGAAGTGCTTATGGCAGCGGTAAATGATTGAAAGTTAACATCTGAGACCAGGTGTTCTGGCAGCTACAAAACCTCAGCATGTACATTGCTTTTAGCTGAGTCAGAAAAACAACTAAAATAGATAGCACAGGCAGAAAAAGACGAGCAGCAGAGGACGGGAGAATTACAAAGGAAATTAAATGGACATCGCAGCCTAAATGGCTGTTGCTTATGCCAAGTAAAATATTACACGTTTTCCACAGTAGTATCAATCAATCAGGTATTTGTAGAGCGCGCTACTTACCCGTGAGGGTCTCAAGGCTCTAAGGGAGGGGGGGGTGCTGGCTACTGTTCGAAGAGCCAGGTTTTGAGGAGCCTTCTGAAGGTGAGCAGGTCCTGGGTCTGTCGCAGATGGGTGGGGAGGGTGTTCCAGGTTTTGGCGGCAAGGAAGTAGAAGGATCTTCCGCTGGAGGTTGTGCGTTGGATGTGCGGGACGGTGGCAAGGGCGAGGCTGGAGGAGCGGAGTTGGTGGGCGGGGGTGTAGAAGTTGAGTCTGCTGTTCAGGTAGACTGGTCCGGTGTTGTGGAGTGCTTTGTGTGCGTGGGTGAGGCGCTTGAAGGTGATCCTCTTGTTGACGGGGAGCCAGTGCAGGTCTCTTAGGTGGGGGGTGATGTGGTTGCGGCGGGGGACGTTGAGGATCAGTCGGGCGGAGGCATTTAGGATGCGTTGTAGTCGTCGCAGGTGTTGGCTGGGGTTCCAGCGTAGAGTGCGTTGCCGTAGTATAGCCTGCTGCTGAAGAGGGCCTGGGTCACTGTTCTTGTTTCGGTCGGGATCCATTTGTAGATACTGCGGAGCATGCGGAGGGTGTTGTAGCAGGAGGAGGAGATGGCGTTGACCTGCTTCAACGTGGAGAGGGCGGAGTCGAGGATGAATCCTAGGTTGCGTGCGTGGTCCGTGGGTGTTGGAGCTGCTCCCAGTGTGGTCGGCCACCAGGAGTAGTCCCATGCAGAGGGGGTGGGACCTAGGATGAGGACCTCCGTCTTGTCCGAGTTCAGTTTCAGATGGCTGCTCCTCATCCACTCGGCGACGGCCTTCATTCCCTTGTGGAGGTTGGTTTTGGCGGTGTGCGGGTCCTTGGTGAGGGAGAGGATGAGCTGGGTGTCGTCGGCGTAGGAGATGATGTTCAGGTCGTGCTGGCAGGCCACTTGTGCGAGGGGGGCCATGTAGACGTTGAACAGGGACGGGCTGAGGGATGAACCCTGGGGTACGCTGCAGATGATGTCGGTGGCTTCGGATCGGAAGGGTGGGAGGCGAATTCTCTGGGTTCTGCCAGAGAGGAAGGACGTGGTCCAGTCCAGGGCCTTCTTTTGGATTCCGGCTTCTTGGAGGCGTGTTCTTAGTGTGCGGTGGCAGACCGTGTCGAAGGCAGCTGACAGGTCCAGGAGGATGAGGGCTGAAGTTTCGCCTGATGTCGTCTGTGGCGGCGATGAGGGCAGTCTCGGTGCTGTGGTTGTGTCTGAATCCGGACTGGGATGGGTCTAGGATGTTGTTGTCCTCGAGGTGGCGGGTCAGTTGCATGTTGGCGATTTTCTCGATGACCTTCGCCAGGAAGGGGAGCAGGGAGATGGGCCGGAAGTTCTTGAGGTCTTTGGGGTCTGCCTTGGGCTTCTTGAGGAGGGCGTTGATTTCGTCGTGCTTCCAGCTTTCCGGGAATGTCCCTGTGTCGCAGGAGATGTTGATGATCTTCCGCAGGTGGGGTGCGATGGTTGCGTCAGCTCTGTTGAAAATGTGGTACGGGCAGGGATCTGATGGGGATCCTGAGTGGATGGAGTTCATGACCTTGCGAGTCTCTTCATCGTTGACGTGGGACCAGGAGGCCAGGTGGTTGGTGCAGGTGGCGTTTGAGGTGGGGTCTGCTGCGGTCGGGGCGGGAGAGGAGTTGAAGCTGTCGTGGATGTCGGCGATCTTGCGATGGAAGAAGGTGGCCAGTGAGTCGCACAGATCTTGCGAGGGCGGGATGTCGTTGGTGTTGGCGCTGGGGTTGGGGTTGGAGAGTTCTTTCACTATATTGAAAAGTTCTTTGCTGTCGTGTGCGTTGTTGTCCAGTCGGGCTTTGAAAGACGATCTCTTGGCTGTTCTGATAAGGTGGTGATGTCTGCGGATGGCGTCCTTGTGAGCTGCGTGGCTGTCTGGTGCGTGGTCGTGGAGCCATTTCTTCTCCAGCTTCCGGCATGTTCGTTTGGAGATCTGGAGTTCTTCGGTGAACCAGGCGGCTTTCTTGCTGGGGTTGTTGGTGGAGGGCTTCTTGATCGGGGCTAGGGTGTTGGCGCAGATGTTGATCCACTGTCTGAAGTGTCGGGCGGCGGCGTTTGTGTCGGTGGGGTCGGTGGGAGGGTTCTGGGCGAGGGTGGAAGTCAGCTGGTGTTCGGTGACTTTGCTCCAGCATCGCCGAGGCAGCTGTTGGGTGCGTTGGTGCGTGGTTGGTTTCTTGAAGGTGAAGTGGATGCATCGGTGGTCCGTCCAGTGGAGTTCGGTGGTGTGGTTGAAGGTGACGTGGGAGCTTGTGGAGAAGATGGGGTGGAGCGTGTGGCCAGCGGCGTGGGTGGGTTCGGTGACGAGTTGTCGAAGGCCGAGGTTGGCGATCAGGGTGGCGGGGTTGGCGTCGTTGTTGTTCTTGAGGTGGAAGTTCAGGTCCCCGAGGAGGAAGTAGTCCGTGGAGGCGAGTGCGTGGGTGCTTGCGAGGTTGGCGATAGTCGCTGAAGAGGGCCCGGGGGGTCTGTAGATGAGTGTTCCTCTGAGGGTGGTGTTTGGGTCGGTGTGGATCCGGAAGTGCAGGTGTTCTGCGGAGTTGAGGGAGTAGTCTGCGAGGGTGTGGACCTGGAGGGTGGATTTGTGGACGATGGCTATTCCTCCTCCCATTCCGTTGGTTCAGTTTCTGTGGGAGATCTTGTAGCCGTCCGGGATGGCTATGGCGATGTCAGGTGCCGAGGAGTCGTTCCACCAGGTCTCGGTCAGGAAGGCAACGTCTGGGGCGGAGGTGTCGAGCAGGTCCCAGAGCTCGACGGCATGTTTGCGTGCGGAGCGGGTGTTAAGGAGTATGCAGTGGAGGTGGTTGGGTCCGGTCCTTGGGGGTTTGGTGGTTCTGTCGCATGTGAAGTTGCAGGTGTGGCAGGAGTAGGGTCCGTGGGTGCGTTTCAGGGCAGCCTGAAAGCAGCGGTGGTCTCAGCCGGTGTTGAGAGCGTGGAGGGTGTTGGCGTCGTAATGGAGTCTGGCGTCGTGGCGGGTGCGGGGTCCAGGGGTTCTGGCGCAGGGCGCGGTCCGGGCGCAGACGGGCTTTCCTTCGGCGCACCAGCGGCGCGGCCGTCATTTAAGGCGGGGAGGGAGGGAGGAGCAGCTGGGAGGCGGGAGTGGGGCGGCGAGGGGGCGTGGCCGCCTGGTTGAGCGGCGGTGAAACAGGATACAGAAGGCAAAAAGGGGGGTGGGGGGGCTCGACTGGGCAACGCAAAGACGGTAAAAACAAGTATACGGCACAAAATCACAGGAGATAGGAAAGATACAAAACAAGTAGGCGGTCACTAGAACTCGGCGGCGGTTCGAGGCACACGGGGATTGAACCCACGTACGAGGCGGCAGCAGCAGGGCAGCGGAGTGAGCACGGACAGGTGACTCTGTTCGGCAGTGGGGGGCGAGCTGGCTTGCAAGCAGGGTCAGAGTCACTCCCACTGTCGGGCAGCGGCCCCCATTTAAGGCGGGGAGGGAGGGAGGGAGGAGCAGCTGGGAAGTGGGAGCGGGCGGCGAGGGGGCGTGACCGCCTGGGTCAGCGGCGGTGAAACGGGATACAGAAGGCAAAAAGGGGGGTGGGGGGGGCTTGACTGGGCAACGCAAAGACGGTAAAAACAAATATAAGGCACAAAATCACAGGAGATAGGAAAGATTAAAAAACAAGTAGGCGGTCACCAGAACTCAGCGGCGGTTCGAGGCACACAGTATGCTTGGGAAACCTGGGTCTGGTGCAGATTTCCAGGCTTACTACTTTGTAATATAAGTAAGTTGCAAAAAAGAAATAAATCTGCACCTGTACAGAGGCATACTTTTATGAAGCAGATATACTACATTCCTTGTGAATTGACCACTTTGTCTTTTTAAGAAATTATCTCATGTAGAAAGACCGTTGCCCACTCTGACCTGATCTTATTCATATTAACTTGCTCTAGTTCTTGTTCTCTGTTCAGCACTCCAATGGTGATTGAGGATCTCTCTGCGTTACAATCATTTGCAGGGCCTTTAACGTCTGCGCCAATGTTCTTGTGATTTTATTCTTATTGAGTAGATGGGTATTCTTCGAAGGGCCTTGCACGGTATCTGTCCCAGGTTTGATTAACTCTTTATTCAGATCTACTGTGGCAGGAGTACCAGTAAATCATTCCCACAGGTCGTTGGGGACCGATGCCTGGAAAAATGTCAGCGTTCCTAGACAGGTCAGACATACTGGGTAGCTGCATCATATCTTTCTTCACTCTATGTAATGTACTCTTCCGTTGATCTCCTTTAAGTGTTTTTCCCTATTGCTCTCAGGGATACTTTTCAGTTTTATTTGACTTACCTTGAGTAAACAAAAGCATGTTGGAAAGGCCTGAATTTAAGACACTGGTCTTGGCTGCATTTGAGCTTCATTCTCCATGCCTCTTTATATACTCTGTTTGGGGTGAAGATGTAGGGTCAGTGGGCGAATTTGTACACTAATGTGTGGCGCAACGCCCTATCTGAGTCCTTTGCGAAATGTTGTGATCAATTGCTTTGATGCACGTGGTCTTTATCGTCCATGTTAGACTTGATAATTGAGCTTTGGCAGCATGCTGTGCGTGTGCTTTATTTTCTTTTGCACTTAACTTTTAGCAGATTGGGGCTGGATGGGAAACAGCCGCTACAACGCGGCCGTTTCCACGCATAACCTTAACCACGCTTGCATTACAACGCATGCATGGTTACCACGTATAGCCTTTACCACGCATTCCTTTACTAAGAGATACGTAGTAAAGGCATGTGTGTTAAAGGCTATATGTAAAAAAGGGGGCTTGGAGGGGTCTCCCCTTCCCCCCCGCCAAAATAAAAGCATATGTTAGAAAAAGAGGGCTTGGAGGGTCTCCCCACCCCCCAAAAAAGAAAAAAAACGCACCTGTTTGTGTTTGTGGAGGTAATCGGCGTCGTTAGAGGAAACGGAAAGACACTTCCGCTTCCTCTTAACGACGTACAACGCACCACGTAAGAGCACGAAGAGGAGAGGATGTGGAGAGGTAAGGGGGATTAAAGTAAAAAAAAAATAATAATAATTAAAAAAGGAATGAGGGGTTGGTGTAGCGCAGGGGTAAATTTTAAGGGATACGTGGAGGGGTATTTAATAGAAGGGTTTGTGGGTGGGGGAGAGGGTCGCACAAGATAGCAGGGAAGGGGTAAAATAAAAAAAGAGAGCAGGAGGGGGAAGGGGAATGGCACAGGGGAGCAGTGAAAGAAATTAGGGCAGGGATCAGAGAAAACCTATACCATGAAAATGCCAATACCAAGCATGGTTTTACAACGAAAATCGTTGTAAAGGAATGCGTGGTAAAGACATTTTCGTGGTAAAGGTTATGCGTAGCAATGGCATTTGCGTTGTAACGCATGCGTAGTAAAGGCATGCGTTGTCACGTCATACAACCTGCTGGATCAGTCTGTGCGCAGATTGCATTAATTAACCATTTATTTTAGCACACACACAGTAACCTAAAGAATACAGTGTTTGGTAGTGATGAAAAACCTCGAGAGATAAAACCAGGAGCCCCTCACTTTGCTACAGTAGCAAGAGTGCCTTTAATGTTGCCTGAAAGCAAATTGTGTAGGGGATGTGTGAGTAGAGATTTTCCAGAAGCATGGTGCAAGGAGTGTGAAAGAGCAAAGGTGTGAAGAGGCACGAGGTGGTTGTGAGACACAAAGTCTGAATTGCAAGCCAGAGGGAAGAGCGCAAAAAGGTTTATAAATAAAGACCTCAATGAGCATGGATAAGGTGGGGCAAGTGAGTAAACGCGTCAAGAAAGACCACCATAAAGAGAACAGCAGTAGTTGATGTGATTAATCACCATACAGAAAAGGTACAGTTAAAGAGCAAACAAAGAAAGTAAAGGTTTGATTTTGCTGATATTAATAGAAAGATGAAAGTGGCAATTCTTAACCAAGGATGAAAGTTCCTAAAAATTCAGTGACGAGTTTAAGATGATTCCAGAATTTCTAGCTGAATGAGAAAACTGGATAGGAATCAAGGAAGTGAATAGGAGGTGGTATCGTTCCAAGTTAATAAGTGGGAAAGAATAAAAAAAAATTCTTAGTGTTGCGGTTTAGGGAATTCAATGACATCCAGTTTTCAACAGCAGAAAGACATGCAGTGATCTCATTACAAAGAGTATCTGGAAAGGAAGAACGTGTGAAATAGATCTGAGAATCATCGGTAGAAGTGTATGTGTTAAAGCCAAAGAAAGAGATAACAGAAGATAATGGAATAATGTAGATGTAAAACAAGTTGGCCAATCCCTTAGTTTTGGGTCACAGGATAGGAGGAAGATACCATCCCTTTTCAAGAAACTGAGGAGTGGTCAGGCAGATGAGAATGGACCCATTCAATGACGGTACCAGAAATCCCAAGTTTAGAAAGTTTGTGAATAAGAATAGATTGGTCCACTGTGTAAAAAGCAACAGAAGAATCAAGAAGAAAAAGAAAATGAATAGAAAATGGTGTATTGTGGTGACCATGAAGCAAAGTGTTAGAAAGAGAAAGGAGTGTGGGACTCCGTTGAACAGTCAGGACGTAAGCCAGATAGAACAGAAGAAAGAATATAATTAGTATAAAGAAAACGAAAAGATCTGAGCAAAGACACTTCGTTCCAGTTTTTTTAGAAAGAAATGGAAACGAAGAAATAGCCCTCAAGTTGAAAAGTTAATTGGGGTCAAGAGTAGATTATTTAACCAACGATAAGACAGACGCAGCTTTGAAAGAGGGGAAAGATGAGCCCAGAGGAGAGAGAATTATTGAAAACAAAGACCACATAAGGCACTAGCAAATTATAAACCGTTTTCACTAGTGGGGCTGGTAATGTCCTATTACTTACCAGTAATCTTCATTACTCCTGGTCCCGTTGTCCTCGTCCCATTCCTAAACATAGTGGAGATTACTATGTCCGCGACAGAAAAAAAGAACAGGAGCATGCTGGGATACCTAACCCACTCCCTCCCGCTGGGAGTACATAGGCGGTACCAGCCCAGCATGCAGCCTGAAAATACCAAGCCAACAACCGGAAGGCCAGCCGCCTGGGAGGGAGGGAGGGGGGGTGTTAGGAATGGGACGAGGACAACGGGACCAGGAGTAATGAAGATTACCGGTAAGTAATAGGACATTACCCCCAGGTCCCTCCTGTCCTCATCCCATTCCTAAACATAGTGGAGAATACCAAAGCAAACAACCCAGCCTTCCGGACACCCACCAACGCCAGGGGCACCGAGAAACAAAACGGCACCCAACCGAAGCAGAAGGGAGCCCACAACCAGCCAAGCCGACAGAGCCGAGACCCCAAAACAAGCGGTGGATGACCAAGAAAGGACCGCAAACGAGCCCAAGAACCCCCCAGGCAAGCCCGAAGGAGGCCCCACACCCAGAGCCAAGCCCCAAGGGAACACCCAGAGGGGCAGAAAGAAAACCCCCCTATCCCCCCCGAACTACCAGGGGAAGGGAGCCCCGGAGAAGCGGAAGCGCCCCAACGGAGCAACCCAGCCAGGAAGGGCAAATGACCAGGGAGAAAAACCACCAAGGGAGAAGCCCACAGCCCCAGGCACCACCAAGCAGCCGCCCCACCAGGGACAAACAGGCCAACCCGGCCCAATGCCAGAGAGCGTACGAGAGCAGGCCGCACAGGATGACATGGCTGAAGGCCCAGGAAGGAACCCAGCAGGGGCAAGACAGAGAGCGAAACCCCCCAGAGCAGGGAAGAAGGCGACCCACAGCCGGACCAACCCACAACGACCACACCAAAAGGCGAGGGGAAGGAAGACGAGAGCGAAGAGGCACGCCAAAGCAAGAGAACAATGAACGCGACCAACCACAGGACCAACCCCAACACACCAGGGGAAGCCACCAGCAAAGCCGCAAAGACCAAAGAGGGAGGAACCAGACAAGAAAACAGGCACTGACCCAGAGCAACAACCAGGAAGAAAGGGGCCAAGGAACCCAGGCAAGGACCCCCCCGACCAACAGCCGACAACTGCAGCAACAGGGAACCGGAGGCACAGAAGGCCCTGGCCAAAAGGCAGGAAAGGCAAGCCGCCAACCCCAGCAGAGACACCTGACGGCCGCAGCCAAGGCCGCCACACCAGGAGAAGAAAACCCAAGGCACAGGAACCAGTCAGCGGCCAGGACCGAGGCAACCAAAAGCAGGAGACACAGGACACGAACCCAGGAAACTGCCCAATCAAGGCCAGGGAGAGCAACAAGCGCCACCCGAAGTAGACTCCACACACGGCCAGGTCACAGCCAAGAGAGAACAACCAAGGGCTGAACACGGAACCGGGGAAACAAACCCCCGAACCGGGAAGGAGGAACGCCACCAACCAAGAGCCGACCCACAGGCCAGGAGGACACCAAGGAACCACCCAAGGCGAACCCCAAGAAGGGCAAATAGGAAGAACCAACAAGGAGGCCAACAGCCCAACAACGCAAGCGGCCCAGAAAGACCCAAGAAGCCAACCGGACAACCGACCGGCCAGCCAGCCAGGAGGACCCCAACACGGCGCCAGCAGAACCCGAAAGGAGAGGCAAAGGGCCAACCAAACCAACCCCAAAAACCCCCAACCAATAAGGGGCCCAGGGAACGGCACCAAGGCAAGCCATCGCCACGCCACCAAGAGAGGAGAAGCAGCAGGCGAACAGAGAGGGAGACCGGCAAGCCACAACAGTCAACCAAAACAAAGGCCCCAGCGCACCAGCCAGGCGCAAAGGAACCGCGCAGGAAAGGACACAGGACCAACCCAGTACCCAGACCACCAGGGCCAGAACCACCAAGAGGCCGAAAAAGAGGTCCAAAAGCACCAGAGAATGAGCGGCCAGGGAAGGACCCAGGCAGGGACCCCACAAAGGGAGGCCAAAAACAGGGACCGCAAGGGATCAAACCCAACAGAGGCAGAGCCTAGGGCCCAACAGCACCACGGAACACCCCAGGCACCCCCAAACTAAAGGAGAAGAGCCCGGAGAAACCAAAGGCGCACAACCCCCCGGGGGGCGTGGAAACAGACCCAAAAATGGAAGAACAAACCCCGGAGAACCAGCAAGAGCAACGGCCAGAGACACCACAGGCCGAAAGCAGTCCGCACAGGAGTGGGAGATGCACAAGCCCAAGGACAGGCCCACAAGGGGAATGCCACAGCACCAGGGCCCAGGCAAAGCCAACCGCCAGCACAAGGCCGGGGCCCACACACCAGGGGAGGCTGACACCAGACCACAACCGGCAGCCCCACCAACAAATCCACCGGCCAAGACCAAGAGAAGGCACGGTGAGGAGGACACCGGGAACGGCACCCACAAAGCAGGAAAGAATGGCACAGGGCAGCCCGAACCCACAGACAGGGAGGGGCACAGAAGCAGCACACCCAAGAAACCAAGGAGCCACCCAGGCAGAAGCCAAGGAAGACCCACAACACCCAGCCACCACAGGCGGCAAAGGCAGCGAGAGGCAAAGGACCCCAAGCGCACCAAGCCAAAAAAGAGACACAAGAGGGGAAAAGGAAACTACAACAGGAACCAAACCCCACCAGCCAACCAAGTGCAACACAACACAGCACCAGGCAAGAGGCAAGCAGCAACCTCAGCCAGAAAACCCACCAGGACAGCCCGGAGCCAACAGCCAACCAAGGCCAAGGCCTGCCAGGAAAGAGGGAGGACAGAACAGCCCCCCTTCTCCCCCAAAAAACAACGGAACCCAAGAAACAGGGAATCCGGAAAGCACCAAGGACCCCGACGCAGGACGCAAGAAGTGGCCCAGCCAAACCCAAGCCGGGGGCAAGAGCAGATGAGCCGCTCCCGCAGAAGGGGGGAGGGGGTCGGGGGGCCACAGGCCCACATCCCTGACCCGCAACCAGCACAAACCTCACCCACAGGAAACCCGCCAGGGAAGGAGCCCACCAGCCCGGGCAGGAAGGCATGCCGGAGGGGAGGAGAGGAGCGAACGCTAGGGCACCGGCGGGCCCAGCCGTCACACCCAGGCACGACCAGGCACCAGCAGGGAAGGAAGGCCACAGGCCAGGAAACCCCACACAGCGAAGCCCAGAGCACCGGCCAGGCACAGGGGGGCAGGAAGAAACAAGGTACCCCAAGCACGGGCCAAGCCAACACCCCCGGAAGGACTCAAGAAGCGCCCAGCACCAGGAGCCGCAGGCAGGCACCCAGGCAGGCATGCATCAGGCCCGAACCCACAAGAACAGGCAGGAACCAACAGGGCGGACAGGCAATTGGCGGAAGAAGCCAGGCAACAGGCAACCAAGGTGGACACCCAACCAGACCCGACCAAGGGGAACAGAAGAACGCAGGGCAAGAAGGCTGGAAGCCCAGAGGCCAGAGGAACGAGGAACGAACTAGGCCGAACCCCACCCAAAAACGAAAAGCCCACGAGAGCAGACCCGTGCACAGGGGAACGGGCGGAAGCCCACAGCACCCGCCAGCCCCAGCATACCCCCAGCAGTGGAAAACAGGGAGCCAAGGCCGCAGGCCAGCACAGCAGAAGAGCACAGGACAGGGAAGAAAGAAACCCGCTATGCGACACCCACCAGGGGGACAGGCCAACACCACCAAACAGAGACCATCCCCCAAACCCCTGCCCAGACGCCATCCAGCAACAAGTGCAGAGCAAGCGGAAAACCAGGACGTCTGGGAACCCACAGCCTGTGGAGGAACCCCCCCCCCCCCCCCTCCTCCCCCTGCAGCGCCGGGAGACAAGGCAGAGACACAGCGCAGAAAGCCACGCGAAGCCCCAACCCAGCACGCAGGGACAGGGAGTGTCACAAGCCAGCACAGAAATGCCCCAACAGGAATCAACCAGCAGATGGAGAGACCAGAGGACGCTGAGCCCCAGAGCACCAGCAACAATCCTGAGGAAAAAAGGAGAGCGCCAGCAGCAATCGAGGTGAGAATACCACCGAAGCGGCCGAGCAGGTCCCCCATCCAAGATCGCCGAAGCAGCCTCACCACACACAGCCAGGCAAAGCACAAACCACAAAGCCGGAGGAACGTGCAAGTGCGAGGCAACTGGGAAGAAAAGCGGAACCTCTATGCGGTACTCACCACAGGGGCAGGAAGAGCACACCTAAAGCGCCCTGCCCCCAAGAGCCAGCCCAGGCGCCCTCCAGGACACCAGCGCCGGGCAGGGAAGAGGACTGCAGCAACCGGCCTGACACCGACCCCCATCAAGGCTCGCCCCTGTGCTGGAGCAGAGTTTTCTGTTGAAAATTTATCGGGTTTTTTGAAGCTCCGGTTTTGTCTGTATGTGTTGACTTAAAATACTAATTCGTAATTAGTAATTATTTGTTTTGTGTGAAAATTCTAATTAACCAACATGATTAACAAGAGAAATTACACGTGGGAATGCATATATGTTGCTTAATAATGTGCAGGTTTTATTAAATGAATGTTGCTAAGTGCTGTTTGTTTTAAAGCACAAAACGCTTTTGAAATAATGTGTACTAATGCTTAAATATGTTGCAGATGGCCAGTTAATTACATACACATAGGGGTATTAGTGGGAATTAACACTGTTTAATCATTGCGATGATGTAGTAACGTTGTTTGTATTTCTTTCGATTAAGATGGTTCGTTTTGGCCTAAGAAAAATGGCTACCGTTTACAGCCTGTACTCGAGTGATCGAATTTTAATGAGAGGGCCTTGCTGAACATGGTCGAGAGTCACCTGACCACAGCCTTCGCCTGGTTTAAAAGTTTTCCGTGAGGACAGCAGTTCTGGGCGTAAGTCCAAGTGCCTTGGACAAGGATAAGGCCACAATGAACAATGACAATGCTGCGGTGGCTCTGCTAGAGATATCAAGGAAGAGCGCTTCGAAAAAAACATTTGTAAACTCGAGTTTCCTTCTTCCGTCTTTTTATTTTTGTGCTTTTTTCTGAGCGGAGATTTTCCAAATGTAGCGATGCTACATCCTCTCCTGCTCGCTCTGCTCAGCGGCTCAACGGAAATTCAGAACATGTTATGTTGCTTTATTTTGTAATTTTTATTATAAATATACTAGACTAGAGAGGGTGCGTGGTCATTGCATTTGGATGTTTGAGGCCACTTCTTCCCAAACTTGCGTTGGTGAGGATCGATGCTGTGAGGACGGCGACTTGGGAGACTTCTACTAAGAGACCTGTCCTGACCCATTTATGACATTTAGCTAGAATAGGTAACTATGAGAATAATGATTTTATTTTGATTGCCTTTTCATTTGAACTAATTTTAGATAAAGTACCATAATTTTAAATATAGTGTTGGTGGTTATTTCTTGTCAATTATTGAGTACTCTATTGTGATTATTGTTGTTTAAATCATGACTTAAGACAGTGTCAATTTGGTCTTATTGACCTCGTTGTAGATGCAGGGTGTTTAGGAGGTTTTCTCTCCCATGGTTGGTACTGATAGAGTAATCTGAGTGTATGTTAGTGAAATGGGCCCAAGGGTATGGTGAGTGTATGAGCGTGTATCTGTGAAATTACTCTATCCGTGGAAGTAGGGAGAATTTATATGCCCTGATCTGCACCAATTTCCTGGTAGCAGAATTTGATGGTTTTGATTATTGTCTTGATCTGATTAGATTGCTTGTACATTGGCTTTTTGATTTATTGATTATTGATTGATGTTGGTATATGTACTAATACTATATGTTGGAATCGTCGTGTTGAGTTTTATGTAGTGCTTCTGGAATTTGGGAGCTGGTAGCAGTTCCGTAGTAGGGCAGAGGGAAGTATATACTGCTCTCGGGAAAGACGGGATTGTTGGTCCTGTACGTATGCAGGAAAAACGTGTGACAATTGAAGTTGCGCGTCACATTGTCTGGGTTCGGAATCAGTGACATCGTCGTGTGTTACTATTAGGGATATATTTCTAGTATAAAAGGAGTGTGTATGATAGCGAAGGTTATCTGTGAAACTCTGGTCTTAAGTCCCAGGGATCCGTAAGGTTCGCCGTTAAAGCTTATCGCGGGAGAAGTAATAGGTATTCTCTGAGCTTGTCTGAAAGACTGGGCAGAGGAAAACACTGCTTGGTTAATGCGTGTTATAATTCTGTAGTAGGACAGACTGTTCGCTGTTCTCGGGAAGGCAGGATTCTGTGTGTATGTATTATATTTTCTTGTGTGAAAGAGTGTGAATGTATGAGCATTTAGTTGATTGTAAAACTCTTTGGAGCAGTCCTAGAGGAAACAGTTAAATGAATGCATGATAGAAGGGCAGAGTAGAGGAATGTGCTACTGTGTCAACGAGAGTAATAATTCCGTAGTGGAACAGAAGTGAGTGCTGTTTCAGGGAAAAGACGGGATTCTTGTGAAAAAGATTTCCTTTACTATTCTATGGTTAGCGAAGCAGACAATGGAGATGTTTATATGTTGTAACTAATAGATTTTGTAAAATTTGACACGAAGTCTACTGAGAAGATTTTGTAAAGGAGGGGTAGACGAGTGACAGGAGACAGGAGCAGGAGCGACTGCAGCGACTGCTGACGTAATACAGACCGCGCTCTGATTGGGTAGTAGATCAGAACAGTGCTTGCGCTGGGATTGGTGCGTTGGTGTGAGCCGCGCAAGGATTGGAAGGGATACAAGGTGACGTAGACGCTCCAGGATTGGTGCGTTGGTGTGAGTCGCGCTGTTATTGGATAAAATATCGTACTGTATAGTAGTATTGCGGAAAGGATTAGAAAGTTTTGGTAAACGCAGAAATGTATTACCAAGAAGAGAAAAAGAAGAAATCCTTGTTCGGGAAAATTAAAGGATGGTTTAACAAGGATAAAGATGTTAAAACAAGAGAAGGTGAATTGTTACCTCCAACGAAAACGCCTGCATCCTTTATGGTTGCGAGATATGGGTATCATACCTGTATATGGTTGGAGAATTGGGCTAGATATACTAAAGAAGATGGTGTCTTAGCATTCCCAGAACATGGTTCATTTAATCTGGCCGTGTTGAGAAATTTGCGAGAGAAAATGATGGGTCTAGAGCCTAGACCAAGGCCGACACAGTTTGAGGCTTTGGTGGAATGGGAAGAGGAAGTACATGAGCGAGAAAAACAGAGGTCTGGAGGCAACTATAGATACATGTTTGGGAGGAAACATGATCGTGAAACTCATCATGACCGAATGAGGAGATGGCGAGATGCTAGTATGTCAGAGGGATTATATCCTATGAGAACAGTTGACGAGAAGGAAGAAAGGAAGGGTATGGAGAGGGTTCCTGAGGCAGAAGTGAGAAGATATGGAGTTAGCGATTATGAGGATGAGGTCTTGAATGACATGATTTACAAGAGACCACCTCCATATAGACCAGAACCAGAAGAGAGCACACCAGTTGTTTCTCCGATAAGAGATACATTGCGTATTATTGAGACAGAAGTTGTGACACCTGAATTCAGAAGTGGTAACCCTTTCAGAGAAAAAGAGGGAGAGAAAAGATGTGGTGATGAGAATACGAGAGAATTAGCCAGAACTACATCAGAACTGACTGAAAAGATTAGGGAGCTGACGAAGAATCTAGAAGCTGTTACGGTGCCTGTAACCATAGGTCCGGTTATGCCTGTTTTTGATAAACAGAGGATGGGTGAAAAAGGTTTGGTGGTTCCATATGTTGGGAATAAGATAACAAGTTTGGCTGGTCCCTCAGGAGATTCAGGAAAAAGGACAGAAAGTAATGATGATTTGAGACAATCCAGACGTGACACATGCAGTGGAGGTTTAGAGGTACAGTCTAATTCGAGATTGGATACTAGTGATGCTAGTTGTTCAGGGATGCCAATGTTAGAACCACAGAAGATGCCAGAAAAGGTGGTTCCAGTGAAAAGAACTACTGAAATAACAGCTGAAGATTTGAATGATTGGATGAGAGTCCTTCAAAAGAGGGATAAAGATTCCCAGGCAATTGATGTGGCCAAGTTACGCATAGAATTAGAGGAGCTTGTTGTAGGGACAGTTCCTACAGACATTCTAAAAAATCATCATGATGGAGAATTGTTATTCATGTGTAAAAACATTACCTGGAGAGCTAAAAATACGCATGATAGGTTAAGAGCAATAGCGAGTGAGCAAGGAGTTGACATTGATAAGGTGAAAGCATTGCAGAGGTCTTACAGGATGGATTTTACAGACAAGGATATTGAAAATTTGAATGGTAATGGTAGAACAGGACAGATTAAAGAGATGATCGCCTTATTGCGAAAATGGGGTGATGTAGAAAAATGGAAGGATAGGTGGTATAAGAAAAGGGAAGAATCAGTGGACAGGACTTATTTAGCATTTCCTGTGAGAGAAAAAGAGAAAACAGTGGATGCTTATCCTATGAGAGAAATACCTGGAGGAGGATATGTACATGTTCCATGGACCAGACAGGATATTTTATCATTTACGAATGATTTACCTCGACTGAGAGAAAAGCCCGTCGAGTGGTATAGGCAGGTAGACAGGTTTGTGAAATTGTCAAAGGTGCTGTGGATTGACCTGAATAGTCTGTTTGATATAATTGTTCCAGCAGACTTGTGGGCTGAGTGTAAAATAGTTGTAAGTTGGCCTACCGAGGAATATCCAAGAGATCAGAAAACAGGAGCACCAGATCCAGAGGTAATGAGGAAGTATGATCAGGTGATTGTATACCTGAAAAGTAAAGTACCTCCAAAAGAGACAGACTGGGTTAAGATAGATCGAACACATCAGGAAGCAAAAGAATCAGTTCATGCTTTTTATGAGAGGCTGATACTGGCGTTTAAACAATTCAGTGGGGATGAGCACCTGGGTGACAAAGATTTGAGTCATTTTGTATACAGATTTGTATATGGCCTGAGACCTGAGATTAGTGAGAGAATTCGTGAGCATACAGTGGACTGGCAGAGTAAGAAAATAGATGAGATTCTGAGACATGCAAAGTACTTCAGTGATGAAATTGAAGCAAAACAGAGAAAGCTGAAAGAGAAAGCAATGTGGGCACAAGTGAAGGTTGCGGAGAGACAAGAAGCACAGTTGGTGGAACAGGCAAATAATTCAGGGAATAGGCCCAGATATGCAGGGAAAGGAAAGGGGAATCTTGAGGAAGCGAAGAAGAAGTTCCCTTGTCACAACTGTGGCCAACTGGGACATTGGAGATCTGAATGTACCAATCCACCATTAGTGAATAACGAGAGTAAACCCTTAAATCAACAGGTGCAGAACGAGGGGAATAATCAACAGCAGCTACAACAGAAGGTTGTGAGACAGCAGAGCCAAGAGCCAAAACCGCCCTTGCCGCAGAGTAGAGGGTCACAAAAGTACAATCAGGATTCGGGATTCTACAATGAGGAGCAGGTAAACAAACCAAGGCGTTCTAACCAGGTACAACAGTATTTGTTAAAGAATGAAGGGAGTGAGTCTGAAGGTGATTATTGAGGGTGCCGAGGAGAGGAGGAAGAGTGCATACTTGGTGCAACTCTAGAAATAGACCAGGAAGGACCATTTGTAGATGGGAAAATAAATGAAGAAAGTGTTACTTTTTTAGTAGACACAGGTGCGACAAGATCAACTGTCAGGTCAGCAGATATTAGAAATCTTCCTCTCTCGGATGAAGCAATCCAAGTAGTTGGTGTAGCAAATACACAAATCAAGACACGTCTTACTGAACCAGTAAGGGTACAAATAGGGAAATTTTCAGAAATGCACAGATTTATAGTCTGTGACACTAGTCCAGTGAACTTGTTGGGCAGGGATCTGCTATGTAAAATGAACTGTACAATTTTTTGTACTCCGGATGGAATAGCTTTTGAAACACAAGATGAAGATGTTTTGTACCGAATGACTCTAGATAATAGAGAAAGTGAGATGGTTGGTACATATGCTGTGTTTAATCCAGAGGATTTGCCTCAAGAGCTGAGAGACACGGTGAAAAAGACAGTTTGGGATTTTACTGGAGAGGATGTGGGATTGATGAATAATGTAGATCCTGTGAAAATTTCAGTGAAAGAGGGAATTACTTATCCTAACATTCCTCAGTACAAAATGACACCAGAAATAATTGAAGGAATAACTCCTATAATTGAGAAAATGATTCAGCAAGGAGTTTTGAGAGAACTACTGAGTAGTCCGTGTAATTCACCGATAATGGGGCTAAAGAAACCTAATGGGAAGTTCAGGATTGTACAGGATTTGAGAAAAGTTAACAACATTGTGGTGGCATGTTGTCCCATTGTGCCAAATCCGTCAGTGATTTTGTATCAGATTCCACATGATGCTGAGTGGTACACAGTGATTGATTTGTGTCATGCTTTCTTTTCAATTCCATTGCATCATGACAGCCAGCCGATTTTTGCATTTAGGTTTGGCCAGCGTATTTTAGCATGGTGTCGTATCCCACAGGGGTATACAGAGAGTCCTTCGATATTCAATCAGTTATTGAAAAAGTCATTGGAGAGTTTGATCATGCCTGAAAACTCAGTACTAGTGCAATATATAGATGACCTACTCGTGGCATCAAAGACACGTGAAGCTTGTGAAGTAGATACCATAGCTTTACTGAATCATCTGGCAGATGGAGGGTTAAAGGTATCTCCAGCCAAATTGCAATTTTGCAAGAAAGAGGTGCATTATCTTGGACACAATATTGAAAAGGGTCTGAGAAAAGTGACTGATGACAGGATCAGAATTATCAGAGAAATGAAAGCCCCAAAGACCCAGAGAGAAGTGAGGATGTTTCTGGGGATGGTGGGTTATTGTCGTCAGTGGATAATTAATTTCTCCCTGATAGCAAAGCCACTGATTAAGCTGACAAAAAGTGAGATGAAAGACCCATTGGAAGTAGATGGAGAACAAATGGCAGCATTTGAGAAGTTGAAGAGCAGAATGTGTGAAGCCCCTGCTTTAGGTATGCCAGACTATGAAAAAGAGTTTGAGTTGTACTGCAGTGAGAGAAATGGATGTGCACTTTCAGTGTTAATTCAGAAACATGGATTACTGAGAAGGCCTATTGCGTACTTTTCATCGACACTTGACCCTGTAGCTGTGGGTTTACCAGGTTGTCTGAAATCTGTTGCTGCAACATGTAAAAGTCTGGAACAGAGTGAAGGAATCATAATGGGATATCCTGTAAGGGTATTTGTACCTCATAATGTGGCAATTCTTTTGACAAGAAGCAGAACTCAGTATATGTCACATAGTCGGCTGACTAAATATGAGAAAGTCATTCTGGGAGCATCAAATGTGACTCTTGAGAGATATGTGAATCCAGCAACATTATTGCCAGATAATGAAGGTGTGGGTATAAAGACAGAAGATGATCACAATTGTTTGGATGTGCTGGATTACTGTACAAAACCGAGACCAGACATAAGAGATCTTCCATTGCCTGAGAGTGATCATGTGCTGTTTGTGGATGGATCATGTCTGAGAAATGATGATGGAGTGCTGAGTGCAGCATATGCAGTGTGCAAGGTTTCAGAAGTCATGGAAGCTTCGCCATTGAAAGGAGTGAAATCTGCACAAGTTGCTGAATTGGTGGCATTGACGAAAGCTTGCGAAATTGGGAAAGATCTGAGAGTGACTGTAATGACTGATAGTCAGTATGGATTTGGAGTTGTGCATGATTTTGGCCAGCTTTGGCTACAGAGAGGTTTCTTGACGTCGAGTGGGACTCCAATAAAGAATGCTGAGGTGATTGGAAAATTTCTTGAGGCGATACAGCTGCCTAAGGAATTAGCAGTTGTAAAATGTGCTGCTCATGGACAAGGAGATGATTTTGTGACAATTGGAAACCGATTTGCGAACGACATTGCACAGTATTGTGCTAAAAATAATCACTCGATTAATAGGGAACGAGAAGGGGAAATGTCTTTTTGTTCTGTGATGTTTACTAATGTCCTAGAAACGTGGGATGAGGTGAAACAGTTGCAGGATGAGGCAGGAAAGGAAGAAAAGAAAGACTGGATCAAGGCAGGTTGTGCCCCAAGAGAAACAGATCATGTCTGGATCTATAGAGATGGTAGACCAGTCATGCCAAATTCTATGTTGTCAGCAATGGCAAGGATGTATCATGGCCAGGGACATTTGGGAAGGTATGCGATGATCAGGTCTTTTAAACAGACTTGGTACAATGCAAAGTTCAGGACGATTGCAGAAAGCATTTGTCAAAGATGTTTGATTTGCCAGCAATTTAACACTGGGAAAAAGAGAGTGGTGAGTCTAGGAACAATAGGCAGAGAAGGTGGTCCTTTTACCAGAATGCAGATTGATTTCATTGAAATGCCACAAGTGAACAGATTGAGGTATGTTCTAGTGGTAGTCTGTTTGTTCCCGAGATGGGTGGAGGCCTATCCGACTAGGAGAAATGATGGAATAACAGTGGCAAAGTTACTGTTAAGAGAGTTGATTCCTAGGTATGGATTTCCAGTAACGATTGAGTCTGATAGAGGTGGACACTTCTATAATGAGCTCATGAGTTTGATTTGTGAAGCATTGGGAATACAGCAGAAGCTACATTGTGCTTACAGACCAGAGGCTTCTGGTGTTGTGGAGCAGATAAATGGCACAATCAAGAACAGGATTGGTAAGATGTGTTTAGCCACTGGAATGAAATGGCCTGATGTCTTGCCTCTAGTGCTAATGACTATTAGATCTACTACAGATAGAACTACTGGTTTGAGTCCACATGAGATCTTGATGGGACGTGCAATGCGTCATGCATTTGTACCTGTCAATAAGTTGATGACAATAACTGATGACATGATTTTGGATTACTGTAAAGGCCTGGCTGACGCAGTTCATTCTGTGTTTCACCAGGTTGGAGAAGACGCTACTACACTTGAGAAGAAGCAAGCTCATGATCTGAATCCAGGGGACTGGGTGAGGATTAAAGTGCACAGAAGATGAAATTGCTTGGTTCCAAGGTGGGGAAGGCCAAGACAAGTCATTCTGACTACGACAACTGCAGTGAAGTGTGCTGGTGTGAAAAACTGGGTACATGCAAGTCATACTCTGAGAGTTCCTAACCCAAAAGATGGGACTGGTAAGGAGTATTTTGAAGAGTCAGATTCCAGTGATGATGAAGAAACAGAACCAGTGACAAGGAATCAGAATTCTGGAAGGAGTGAAGGAGAAAGAGAGTTAGGTGATTCTTTCTTTCCAGGAGAAGCTTCAAGAGAAACATTGAGAGTTTCAAAAGAGAGATCAGATTCTGTGAGAGAGCCTGAAGTTCCAACAAGCAGTGGAGAGAAAAGAAGAGAAAAGAGCAGTTCCACAGAGATTACTCCTGAATCAGATGAGGAGGTTGAAAATCCACTTGAGATTATATCTGAAGAAGTAGGGTCAGAAGAAGATAGAGAGGGACAGATTGCGGAAGACCCCCGAGGTGGTGTAGGGAACATTCCTGATAAGCTAGGTGAAGGGACAAGTAGACAGCAAGAAGATTGCGTGTCGGAGACCCGAGGAGGGAAAGAAATAGGGAAGTCTCAAATAGTGGTGATAAAGAGTGTGGAGCGAAAGAAAACTGCTGAAGAACAAGAGGCATATGAAACAGAATCGGACGAGAGTGAGAATGAGAAATCAGAAGGTCGAGTTCTGAGAAAGAGAACTTGGATTGGAGAAAGAAATAATAAAGAAACAAGACCAAAAAAGGTTGTAAGAGGAGATCTTTGGCCTAACAACAGAGTAAAGAGGCTGAGATACAGACTGATAAGAGCAAATACATCGAAAGCTGAACAAGTGAATGAGGTGTCAAGTCAAAATGAAGTGAAGAAAAAGGAGCAAAAGAAATCAAAAGAACCCGAGGAGATAAAGAGAATTAGAAGACCTAACCAAAAGTACAGATCACCGGAATGGTCTTATGTAGCACTGTCTGAAGGAGAAGAAGAAGAAACAGTGAATCAAGACAATCCGGAGGGGATCTTGAGAAAAGTGGTTGAGGAAGAGGAAAAGTCTGTTGGAATCTTAAAAGTTATCCTGATTGATATTGGAGAAAATTCGGACACTGAGGATGTTGTTGATGATCTGATACAATTTGATGTTGCTGAAGAAGGAGTGAAGAGTGATGAATATCCAAATTGAGTGAACTGAAGAAATCACTTGGAGAAAAGTGAAAAGGAGAAAGTCTGAAATTTAGCTGTCGTCCAGAAATAAAGAATTGCAGTAGTGGAGTAGTAGAGGCTAAGTCAAAAGACACGGTCAAAGTAGTAAAATGGCTAACATAGAGAATAATCCAAGTAGATGTGCCTTTTTGAAAAGATGGTGTAGAATGTGCTGCTGCTGTACTGGATTATTAATGCTATTATGGGGAGTTTTAGCTTTATTAGTTACATTTAGAGTTACAATAGGTACATTTGAGATACATACTGAGAATGAGACTAATGTAGAGAAGAATTCACAGAAAGTAGTCCCAACTAGAATTAGTAATACTTACATGCATAAAGATAGGTCAATTAATGATTTTTCTAGTAATGTTTTTTCAAAATTGTTGTATGAATATGTGAAGACAATGGAAGTAAGGGATTGCTACGTATGTATGCAGTTACCTGCATCCGTTTCAGAGGGTGTTACTTATCACCATTTACCAGCTACGTATGGAATTTCATGTAGTGTGTTGAGTAGTGTTTTCTATTTGTTAGGGAAAATAGATTATGTGATGTCTAACAGAGATAATATTTTTGGGCAATTGTCTATGAACAAAAGGCTGAATCCAGCTAAAGAAGCTAACATTTTTGGGGAGATTTTTATTGAGAAAGAAGAATTAACATTAGATTACATTTTTAAGAATAATTTAACTTGCAGCTTGAAAGAAGAGGAGAAGGCTTTTCTAAACATGGTAGAGGAAAGGAGAATGAGCATACATGAAAATGAAAAGGCAGGGAAATACAAAGTGAGTGAGACAATTTGGGACATTGAGATGGGGAAAGAATTGAGAAATGGGGCTAGTCCAACGTTAGCTCTAGATGCACCACAGAAGGGTAAACTATGCATTACAAGGAAGAAATCCCAATATGATACATATTTTGTTGGGACTAGTGAGTGTCATGATACATACTTCATTGCGACAGGATGGGGTTTCAAGGGAGGAGAGGATCCAGTTTTCCCAGGAGTGTATTATGTTTGTGGGAACAAGGCTTATTACAGGTTGCCTGACCATTGGTATGGTACGTGTTATGTGGGCCTGGTCTTTCCAAAGATCTTTCATATAGATAGAATAGAAGATGTAGAACATATTAATTTACTAACACGATTTAAGAGAGAAACTTGGTCAGAAATAGTTGGTGATATCTTTGGAGCTTTAATTCCAGCAGTGGGAATTTCTTTAAATGCATATGGAATTCGGAAACTGTCAACAGTGGTGGATCGCTTATCGACAAGTACCGCTGGAGGGTTTCTTTTGGTAAATACGGAGATGATTGCCGTACGTGCCATGTCTATGCAAAATCGACTTGCCCTTGATATTTTATTGGCCAAGGAGGGTGGGGTTTGTGGAATGCTGAAAGTTCAACATTGTTGTACTTGCATTCCTGACGAAAGCAAAGACCTGAAGGTCTATATCAAAAATATTACTGATTTGCATGAAGAATTAGTACCACTGGAAGCTGAAAGTATCTGGACTAAAATAGCTAATAAGATAGTTGCTGTTAAGAGTTTTATTGCTAAGATAGGTAGTACTATTATAGGTAAGATATTGTTTCCTTTGACCTGTGTAATTGTTGCTATATTTTTTTTTAAATTTCTTTTTATTTGCAAAAATAAACAAATCAACAACATGGTCAATGGATTCGCATTAACGTCATTCGAACACCGGTGACACACAGTGACAGTATGAGTTAGAGTTTCCTGTGAATTAGCTAGAAGCGGTCAGTATGTTCAGTCTATGGCCTCCCAAGCCGGAGCGGCGGGCCTGAATTGTTGCTTTATTGATACTAAGATTGGGGTGTTTGTGTTGTAAAAACAGGGGAGGGAAAAATAAATTAATCAAAAGAAATATTGAAAAGAGAAATAAGAGGTCAAAAAGAGATCCACAAGAAATAAAATTAGAAGAATTGAGGGAGAGTGTTTACTTAGAGACGAAGAGGGATGATGAAAGGGAGTCTGGTGTGTAGTGTTGTGAAAAAGAAAAAGACATTTCCAATTTCTCCTAAAATGGGACTAAATTTGACTAAAATATTTTTTTTGGGTTGTTTATTTGGTGATAATATCACCAAAGGGGGGATTGCTGGAGCAGAGTTTTCTGTTGAAAATTTATCGGGTTTTTTGAAGCTCCGGTTTTGTCTGTATGTGTTGACTTAAAATACTAATTCGTAATTAGTAATTATTTGTTTTGTGTGAAAATTCTAATTAACCAACATGATTAACAAGAGAAATTACACGTGGGAATGCATATATGTTGCTTAATAATGTGCAGGTTTACCTTTCATTCGGGGGCGCATGGGAGTCTCTCCAGGTTAGACTACTTCCTTATGCCCGCGGCGCAGACTGGTCGGATTCGAGAGGTCAGACACCTGGCGCGTGGTATCTCCGACCATTCTCCGCTGTGGCTTGTCTTTGACACCGGGTCGCGGTCCGCAGGGCGGATAGCTCCCATTAACCCCTGGTACCTGCGGGACCCTGTGATTCGTGACAGCCTGGTTAAGGCCATGGACCAATACTTCAGTGAAAACGAGGGGTCGGTGTCGTCTGCGTTGTCCCTTTGGGAAGCCTTTAAAACTGTTATACGTGGACACGCCCTCGCCCAGATAGTGGTGGCCAAGAAGGTTAGGAGCGAGGCGGTGGTGAAGCTGGAGACTGACATCTCGGGGCTGGAGTCGGCCTTGGAGGCGAATGTTACTCCGGACGGGCTACATGCCCTTAGCCTGAAACAGTTCGAATATAGGTCCCTGGTCACTGACGCGGCCAAAACTATGTATAGGGAGCAGCAGGGCCGATTGTATGACGCGGGGGACAAGGCGGGAAAGTTGATTGCATGGCTGGACAAAAAGGAGAGAGTGAATCGTGTGGTCCCCGAGTTGCGTGCTGCGGATGGTGTGTGTGTGACTGAGCCGGATGAGATTGTGGAATGCTTCGCTGACCACCTCCGGGCGGTGTACTCCCCGGTGACTGACAGGGACGAGGATGACTCTCGCCTCCTACTGAGAGATATTGCTCTGCCCGGCCTGTCCGTTGAGGACCGGGAGCGGCTGGACGCCCCCTTATCGTCGGATGAAATAGCGACCGCGATTCGTTCCCTTCGCTCGGGCAAGGCTATGGGTCCTAATGGTCTGCCCATTGAACTATACAAATTGCGTCCTGATAAGCTTGCGCCCTTCCTCAGCCGCATGTTCCGCGACTCTCTTGCGGCGGGTTCCCTCCCGGCCGACCAGCGCTTGGCCACTATAGTCGTTCTCCCCAAGGAGGGCAAGCCGCGTGACCGCTGTACCTCTTACCGGCCTATTTCACTGCTCAATGCGGAGCCTAAAATCCTGGCGAAAGTCCTGGCCAATCGATTGTTGAGTGTCGTGTGCGACCTTATTCATCCGGACCAATGCGGCTTTATCCCGCACCGCAACACCGCTCTTAACTTGCGGCGTCTGCACGGGGTCCTCGCCAGGGCGGAGCTCCTCACCGAACCGGCCGTGCTGGTTTCTTTGGATGCCACGATGGCATTTGACACTATTGAGTGGCCATTCCTCTGGGCCGTCTTGGATAAATTCGGCTTTGGAGAGGGATTTATTGGCTGGGTGAGGCTCCTTTACACGGGACCCATGGCTCAAGTGGTGGTGAATGGGCGGGTCTCTCGGCCCTTTGCCCTCGGCAGGGGCACGAGGCAGGGGTGCCCGTTGTCCCCGTTGCTTTTTGCTCTCGCCCTGGAGCCACTCGCTGCCTGGCTCCGCTGGGAGCCCTCGCTTAGAGGGATCCGGTGGGGCCCGGGCTTTGAAGATCGGGTCTCGCTGTATGCGGACGACATTCTCCTGTATCTCACCTCACCGCGGCAGTCACTCAACGTCCTCTTTGACGTTCTGACCTCCTTTGGGAACAATTCGGGTCTCACGATCAATTGGTCTAAATCCTGCGTTTATCCCATCGCTGGTGGTCCTCCTCTCCTGCCGCCTCGGCTCCCGATTCAAATATCTCTGAGCGGCTTTAAGTACCTGGGGATATACGTTTCGCTGGACCCGGTGGCTCGCTACGAGCAGAATCTTCTGCGTCCACTTCGGCGACTGCGTGAGGACACGGCCCGGTGGTGCAGGCTGCCCCTGTCCCCGCTGGGTCGGGCCGCGCTGTTTAAAATGATGTCCCTTCCCAGGTTCCTCTATGCACTCCAGAACTCCTTCGACGTTATCCCAGTGGCCTACTTTCGGGAGGTGGAGAGCCTGCAGAGGAGACTGGTGTGGAACGGCCGGGCGCGTATTGCTCTTGCCAAGCTCACTCTCCCCTGGTATGACGGGGGCATCGCGCTTCCTGACATTCGCAGGTACTATTGGGCCTCGCAGCTATCTGCCATTAACCACGCCACGTATGCGCCCGGCTTGAATCCGGCGTATGAGATGGATAAGTTCCTGCTTCCCGGCGGGAACTACAACAGGGCACTTTATTCCCGCCTGGCTGACCGGACCCTTACGGGTCCTACTAAGATTGCTGTGCGGACCTGGAGGGCTGCCACTGCGGCCATGGGCTGGAGTGAGCGAATGACATGTGCTACTCCCTTGTTTGCCTCCGACCGCCTGGGCAGCTTGTGGACCACCAAGGGGTTTGACCAGTGGGACACGATTGGTATTAGCAAAGTGGGAGACCTGTGGCACAAGGGCGCGGTCAAGACTTTCGCGGTGCTCCAGGCCGAATACGAGCTGACCGACAGGGAGTTCTTCCGCTACGCCCAGGTTCGACACGCCCTGCTCTCGGTCTTCGGGGAGGGGACCAAGATCCCTGTTTCCTCGCCCCTCGAGGACCGCGTACTTGACGGACATGTCCCTGATAGTACTATTTCTTTAATTTATAAAAAATTGATTAATCACCGGGCGGATCTCCTGGTGCGCCTTCGGGAGGCTTGGACTGGGGATGGGGTCGAATTGGACGACGAAGACTGGCAGTTTGCACTGTCGTCCCCCAAGGAGGTTGCCATTCCGGCTCGTCTCCGGTTGGTACAGCTCAAGATTCTCCACCGGGTGTATGTTACGGGTCCGCGCTTGGTCGCGATGGGATTTTCCGACGACGGGCTCTGTAAACGAGGCTGCGGGCTCAACGCCACCTTTCTTCATATCCTTTGGGAGTGCCGCGAGGTGGCGGACTACTGGCGCCGGGTCCACACGGTTATGGGACAGGTCACCGGGGTTGTGCTGCTGCCGGAGGTGCGTCGCTGTGTCCTGAATGTGTGGGAGCCCAATGACTACAACGCGGCTCAGACTCGGTGGGCGGCCCTAGGGAACATGATTGCCAAGAGGGATATAGCGCAACTTTGGGGCGCTCAACGGCCGCCCACCGTGTCAGTATGGAAGGAGAATATGGACTGGTGTATGTTTCGGGAGAAGACAGTGTATGTGGCCCGTGGCAAGCCGGGGGCATGGGGTAGAATTTGGGGTCAATGGAATGCGTATCGCGGAGGCATCTGTACGCCCCCCCTGGTAGACACTGATATCGCCATGTCCCCCTGACCCTTGACGGCTCCTGGCGCTTTTTGTAACAACTACATATGGACGTTCATCTCCCTTGACCCCCTTCCCCCCCCCCTCCGTCCCCGGCCTCCCGGTACTCCTCTCTTTAGCGGATTGCTCAAATGTTCTGACTGGAGTTTCCCGGGGGGAGCCTGAACCGCACTGGTATCCCTCGTAACTCGCCTTTTGTTTTTATTGTTTTTCCTTTTGTTTCTGTTCTTGTTGGACTGACACTTGCTGTTCTTCGAGAACTATCTTGAGCCACTGCGGGGCAGTGCCCTGGGAACGGACTGCAGCCTTGATATGTGTATATTTCCTTATGTACCTAGCGGCCGGCCCGGGTGGTTGTAGGCCCATACTTGTAACCGAATTATTGTTCAATAAAAACTTTTTCAAAAAAAAAAAAAGAAAAAAAAAAAAATAATAATGTGCAGGTTTTATTAAATAAATGTTGCTAAGTGCTGTTTGTTTTAAAGCACAAAACGCTTTTGAAATAATGTGTACTAATGCTTAAATATGTTGCAGATGGCTAGTTAATTACATACACATAGGGGTATTAGTGGGAATTAACACTGTTTAATCATTGCGATGATGTAGTAACGTTGTTTGTATTTCTTTCGATTAAGATGGTTCGTTTTGGCCTAAGAAAAATGGCTACCGTTTACAGCCTGTACTCGAGTGATCGAATTTTGATGAGAGGGCCTTGCTGAACATGGTCGAGAGTCACCTGACCACAGCCTTCGCCTGGTTTAAAAGTTTTCCGTGAGGACAGCAGTTCTGGGCGTAAGTCCAAGTGCCTTGGACAAGGATAAGGCCACAATGAACAATGACAATGCTGCGGTGGCTCTGCTAGAGATATCAAGGAAGAGCGCTTCGAAAGAAACATTTGTAAACTCGAGTTTCCTTCTTCCGTCTTTTTATTTTTGTGATTTTTTCTGAGCGGAGATTTTCCAAATGTAGCGATGCTACGTCCTTTCCTGCTCGCTCTGCTCAGCGGCTCAACGGAAATTCAGAACATTTTATGTTGCTTTATTTTGTAATTTTTATTATAAATATACTAGACTAGAGAGGGTGCGTGGTCATTGCATTTGGATGTTTGAGGCCACTTCTTCCCAAACTTGCGTTGGTGAGGATCGATGCTGTGAGGACGGCGACTTGGGAGACTTCTACTAAGAGACCTGTCCTGATCCATTTATGACATTTAGCTAGAATAGGTAACTATGAGAATAATGATTTTATTTTGATTGCCTTTTCATTTGAACTAATTTTAGATAAAGTACCATAATTTTAAATACAGTGTTGGTGGTTATTTCTTGTCAATTATTGAGTACTCTATTGTGATTATTGTTGTTTAAATCATGACTCAAGACAGTGTCAATTTGGTCTTATTGATCTCGTTGTAGATGCAGGGTGTTTAGGAGGTTTTCTCTCCCATGGTTGGTACTGATAGAGTAATCTGAGTGTATGTTTACAGCCATAAAAGATACAATACATTAAAATAGCAAATTCATTAAAAAAGAATAATTCATTTTTTCTTCTAAAATAACGACACAATATGCTCTCCTCTTACAGGACCATAGAATTCTGCTATTTGAACATATTGGAATTCATAAAAACACCCTTCCATCTTAATCATTCCTAGTTTTCCTGGATCTCACCATTGCTTTTAAAAAGTGTGTGACCACGAAGAAAGTGCGTTCATTTGCATGTGCATGTGCAAAAGAGCAATTTGAACCTGTCTAAAACCCATGTCTTTTAAATATGGTTTAAGATAGTCGCCGGGGATACGTAAAATATTTGCATAAAAAAACAAATTGATAATATCCTGTGGAGACCTATTGTCGCAGTCACAGGGCCCTCTGTCAGTTTGCGCTACAAAAGGGGCCACTAAGTGATGAAACATGTTAAATCTAAAATGGATAATTAAAAAACGATCATAGGCACTGGTTAATATAGTAAGATAATGTTCTATTCCCTGCACTGATTTTACCAGGGCATGTGCTCTGACTGTCGGTTTTAACAATTCTTTCCCTTCTCGCTCTGCGCTAACCTTTTTAAAGAATAGATCATTGATTCTTTTTTTATCCTCTTTCTTCACTGATCTACAATTTGTAAAAATATCTGATCTTCCTAGACTATGGAGTGTTTAATCAATGTATCTTAGCCACAGTATTTTAAGGGCATGCTCCAATGAAAGGCAATCCAAAATTATCTCTTTGTTAAAGGAGGCCTCCTCATTGGACCAAATATTCACCAACAGTGAAGGGGCTTTACTGCGACTAAATCTGACACGTGCCTCACCCCGAGTTCTTCGGGGACTGAGTAGGTGGGGGTACCTTGAGGGATCTTTAATAGCCGTCTCAGGTATTTATTGTGCATCGTCTGTAGGTCGCTCACTGCCTTGTAGTCCCAAATTTCACTCCCATACACGGCCTTGGAGATGCAAATTGATTGATATAATTTTAAGATCACCCCAGGCGACCATGTACCTAATCTATGTGCAGAATTCGCTATAGCTCCCATTGCTTTCTTCGTGTCCATCACCTTCTCTTCTTTCAGGGTATTCCAGTTTAATTTAGCATCAAATAGGACCCCGAGATATTTAAAAGCTGGAACTTTGGCTATACTATAAGAGCCTGCCTAATAGGGTGCTTTACTCTTCCCTTGACAGCCCGCTTCCATCACAAACGACTTGGGGTAGTTGGGAGACAAGTCCAGTCCCTTCATAAAGGAGACAAATCCATCAATTAAAATTTGCAGTGAACTTGGTGTGCGTGCTATAAGCACGGCATCATCTGCATAAAGCAGAACTGGCACTAGTCTAGTACCTATACTCGTGGTATCGACATGCAGAGATATCATGGCAGATTCCAGCCCATTAATGTACAGCGTGAATAAAAAAGGGGCTAAAATACAGCCTTGACGCCCCCCCTTGAGCATTTGGAGCTATCGGTGAGATTCCCCCTCTTGAGTAAAATGTATTGCAGCTGAGGTATGGGCATACAAAGACATCAGGGCATTTATTAATGAGCGCTCTACTCCCAAATCGTCTAACAGGGCCCATAATTTACTACGGTTCACCCTGTCAAGCTCTGCAGTGAGATCCATGAAACCTAAATAAATGGATCTAGCTTTAGCGATTATATGTTTGGCTGTCACTAGGTAGAGGTTCAGACATTGACCCAGTGTAGATTTGCCAGCTCGGAAGCCATATTGGGCCTCCGAGATAATTTGATTTTTGTCTGCCCATTCCAATAGCTTGTTAAGTATGACCCGCCCCAAACCTTAACGGTCGAGTCTATCAGCGAAATGGGTCTGTAACAGTTGGGATTATCCCTATCCCCCTTCTTGTAGATAGGGACTATAGTAGCTGTTGACCAAGACTGGGGCATAACAGTCGACACCGCCGCGTTCAGAACCCTGGGTAAAATAGGAGCCCACACCACGATGTTACTTCTAAACAGGTCTGGGGGAATCCCGTCTGGGCCTGGAGCCTTGTTATTGGTCAAACCCTCCATACCTGTGATTACCTCATGTAGCTGAAATTGAATATGTGAATCACATGGGAGGAGCTCCCAGGCATTATTACAGTAAGCTTCCTCCCCATAGTTATAGACTGACTGAAAATGGCACTTCCATTGATCTTGTGTGATGTGATGACATATGTCCGGTTCAGAGAAACGAGGTCTATTAATAACTCTCCAAAATAAAGAACTATCTTTCAAATCACTGGCCTCGACCAATTCATCCCAAGCCTGTTTTTGTAGGGCAGACCTCTGTTCCTTTAAAGCTTTTTTATAAATGCTACGATAACTAGCCACCGTAAATTTACTATGGGGAGTCTCTTTCAAAGCCGCTTTAAGTTTCCTCAATGCTTGAGAACATTCCCTGTCAAACCACCTTGGGCTATCTGATTGGGAAGTGACTACCGGGACAGTTAGGAGTGCTCTCAATGACTTGGCTATGGTGTCAAAAGATCTGAGTACATCTACCTCTGAAGGTGAGATATCTAGGCACCTCTCTTTAAAAAGGGATGAATAAAAAGCATTACTATCAACTTGTTACCATCGCAAGCGCCTCCCCTGATCAGTTAGCTTTAATATCTCTCCCGTCTAACTACAATGTGCTAGATTCGCCCACTGTGCTCGCATCCCCAGAGTCAGAGGGTTATGATCACTGTAGCGACTTTCTATAGTCCTGAGGGATGATATGATATAAGCCAACGCTGAAGACACAAACATAAAATCGATGGTGAAAGCACTACCTTTATAAGTGGGCGGATGAAGACTATTGGGTGGTATTACAGCCTTTTGTAGCGTGAACATTAGGTTGTAGGTGTTTAAAAGAGCATTTAGTTCCTGACACTCTGCAGAGTGCTCCATGTGCCATTCTTCTGCTTTCAAGCATGAGGAAGTAGCCCAAGTGTTCTGTCCAATGTTGGAGCATAAATGACAATTGAAATCACCTAACAAAATAAGATTGGCCATTGAAAAATCGTCCCCCTGTAGCTGATCTAAGAACCCGGCTAGCTCCTTCACACTCGACGAACCCAGCTTTCTGTTTTAGGCATTATAAAAATTAATTATTGTAAGCTGTTTTGTTCTACCTATTACCAATTTTAAACCTTGTGCCACTGTAGAGTTCCAATTTAGTTGTTTCACTGACCCACACAAATCAAGGGCAATGAATATAATTAGACCACCCTTAGCTCGCCCATGTCTCGATCCTACCGCCTGGAGGAAGAACGACTTGTAGCCTTCCAAAAAGAAAATATTTTCCACCTCCTGTAATCAAATTATCTTATACGAGGTTATGGTTTGAATCCATCTTTCATCCTCGAATTTTGCGCCCAGCCCTGCCACATTCCAGGAGATTAATCTCACTCTCTCCCTGGGTACAGGGTATGATGGCCGATGTTGTATTGTCACCTTGATTTCCTATTTGGTGATTCTGATTAGAGTAATTTGTGGGAAGGACTTGTGGGAAGTCTCTCTCTGCCGTTTCCCCGTGGGCATAACTGTCTGTATTTGACGGTCAATCCTATTGCCTATACTAGTCTGTATTCGATGCCCGCCCCCTGTTATTCCAGGTCATTAAGATCCAACAAAGGGGCATAAGTGTTCCTAAACACCTCCCTCCCCTCCTCAGTGATCTGTATAACATCACTAGTTCCTTGGGCAATAGGGCCTGGTCTGTGGAAAAAAACCTAGTGGGAGAGGTTTAATACCGGAGCCATAAAAAGGGAGCTCAGGCGAGTGTCTCAATATATTGCGAGCTAATTCTGGGAATCTAAAAGTAATGACCACAGCGTCACCCTTGAAGGATTTCCTTAAATTCCCAATCCAAGAGACCCTTCTTGCCATCAGGATATGAGAATGATCACCTACTATATTTCCCTGACCAATGAGATACTTTTTTTATTTTATTTATTTCTTTATTTCTTTATTTTTATTAACAGGTTAAAATCAATCACTACAGTACATCAATTCTTAAGGTATTCATCGTTACACATGTGGGTTAATACAGACATGATTGGTACATTGTTATGTTATAGCATTTAAGGTGATTCATGGACATCTATATCTGGCAGTGGGGGGGGGGGGGAGTACAGATAGATCCTCGATATACATTCCAAGCCTTCCAGATGGAAACCCATTTGCGGGGACAACCTCTAGCTACATACACCGTTTTCTCTCTACACATACACCAAGCCTTGTCCCTTATCCTCGGTTGGGGTGTGGTCGGCTCCCCAGAGTTGTGCTATGTTTTGTTTGGCTATCATGAGGCCAAGCGTCACCCATGTCTTCTGTGCCCCTTTCGGGTCCGTGGGTTCCCACACATTTAACAGGCATCTCTTTTCCTCCAGACGAATTACCCTTGTCAGTACATCACCCATAACTATGTGGATCTTGCCCCAATAGCGCTGTATGTGGTCACATATGTGTAGGAACGTACCCGTCTGGCCACACCCCCTCCTACAATCGCTCCCCTCCGCTCTTCCCATTTTCACCAGGCAGGGTCCTGCTATATAAACTCTATGGAGTATCTTGAGCTGGATGAAGCGTAGCCTAGCTGAAATGGACACCTCCCGTGGGGAAGCCACTGCGTCTGTCCAGTCTTCGTCATCCAAGATCATCCCGTCCTGCTCCCATTTGACTCTCGTAGGACGGAGTGGATCTCCAGTGTGAAGTTTTTTATATGTTAGTGAGACTGTTTTTGTGGGTAGGTAGCCGTCTAGCAGCCTATCCTCCAAGGGGGAGGAGTCCGGGGGCGAGTCGCCACGTGGTATGTGGGTCTGCAATGCTTGGCGAACCTGTAGGTAGCAGAAATACTCTGTGTTTGCTAGCTCAAACTCCTGTTGGAGGGATGCAAAGGTTTTAACTTCTTCCTTCACCTAGAGGTCGCCTATTTTAGAGATTCCAATGAGGTCCCAGCGATCGAAACCCTTGGGCTGCCATAAATTGCCTAGTACTTATGAGTCTCATAGAGGCATTGCTAGTGTCGTTTTGTGTTCCCAGCCAAGGCTACGGGTGGCCGTCCGCCACACTTGCACCAAGTGTCTGTCCGGCCCCGTCAGTAACCCCATGCCGCTCTTGGAGTACAGTGCCCTATTGTAGTTTCCGCCGGGAAGCAGCAAACGGTCCATGGCGTATCCGCGGTCGTCTGCAAGTACCATGGTTTATTGCTGCTAGATGAGCTGCCCAGTAGTAGCGCTTAAGGTCTGGCAGGCCGATTCACCCGTCGTACCAGGAGAGAGTAAGCTTAGCAAAGGCTATACGGGCCCTACCCTTCCACAGCAGGCTTCTCTGCAAACTTTCAATTTCTCTGAAGTAGCTCGCTGGGACTGGATCCAGGGTATTTTGCAGCAACATCTCTTTTGAGTCACTGGAGAGGAGGAAGGAGATTCCGGTTGAACCTACTTTTGGAATCCGCTGTGATATATATATACTTAGGTATTGAAACCCCAGTGTGGTGACCTGGATCGGGCAGCCAATATGAGGACATAGAGCATAGATTTCTGCCAGTTGATTGAGTAACCAGAATGGCGGCTGAAGGAGGCGAATATATCAAGTACTACGTTTAGGGATGACTTTGGGGAGGCCAGGAAGAGAAGACTATCATCCTCATACAAAGAGATGCGATCTTCCCGGCCCTCCGCCCATTTCAGGCCCCGCAACACCGGATCTCGGTGGATCCATGCGGCCAACAGCTCTAGGGCCAGCACAAACAACAGCGGAGAGAGCAGGCAGCCTTGCCGCGTCCCTCTACCTAGCTGGAAGGTCTCCGACTTCTAATTGTTCACTACTACTTTGGCCAGTGGGGCTGAATAGAGGAGCTGCACCCATTGAATGAATTTCATCCCAAAGCCCATCTTTGCGAGCAGTGCGAAGAGGTACGGCCATTCAAGTTTATTAAAGGCCATTGTGGCATCTAGGGATACTATTATCGCCTCCTCCTGGATTGTTTCCGCCCTGGCCATTACCCCGTGAACTCTCCGCAGGTTTAGCGCTGTGTTTCGGTGCGGCATGAAGCCCGACTGGTCGGGGTGGACCATGCCGGTTATGACCTTAACCAGTCTATTAGCAAGGAGCTTCGCCAGAATTTTGGGCTCAGCGTTTAACAGAGCGATCTGCCTGTACGAGGCAAATTCTGTTTTGGGCTTCCCTTCCTTATGGATTGTGACCAACGTAGCAACTCTTTGGTCACGGGGGAGTTCTCCCTGTTCCCTACAATCTTCCAGCATCGGCCTGGTGTAAGGGGCTAGCTTGTCTGGCCGGAGCTTGTACAGCTCAATGGGCAGGCCGTTTTGGGTCCTCGGCCTTACCCGACCGCAAACTTCTAATAGCCTGGGCCACTTCATCATTGGTTAAGTCGCTATCTAGCTGTTAGAGCTCCTCTGCCGATAGGGTGGGGAGTGTGATATCTGACAGTAGTCGCATTGAGTCCTCAGCTGTATATGTAGTCTGGGCACTGTAGATAGTGCGGTAGTGGGCTGCAAATGTGTTAGCTATCTCCTGCGGGTCTGTGATAGTTCGCCGTGTCCCGTCCGTCAGCTCAATGAAACACTTTGTTGATAAGATTATCTGTGGCCTCTTCCGTGCCCACTCCCAGACTGTGCACTCCCACTAGGACTATGGTATAGGGGCAACAGGCCGGAGGGAGATCGATCACAGGCAGACCTGTTATATAATTGTTCTTAGGACTTAGTTACCACCCCCCCCCTTCTGCCTGCACACATGATGGGGAATGTCGGTCTCTTACACTCCTACCTCCTCCCTCCACACCCTGTATGTGGGATTAAGCTTATTAATCGTTTCTCTCTCCTGGTCTCCCGGTGCATTGCGGGGCCCAGTCCCCATAGACCTATTAAAGTTTGGTGGGTGGTTTCCTGGCTCAGATTGCCCTGGCAAACTGGGGCCCACCGCCTGTGAATAGACCCTACTCTGGGGTGGATCATTAGAGATGGTTTTCAGCATATTCTCCACTTTCTACAGTGTCTCTCTGGAGTCTGAAAAGCCTTTTTCCAACTTTTCCCAGAGTTTAGATAAAAGGTAGGTCATCAAGTTCGTGATTGTGCACCTCAACGTGTTCCAAAATCCCTCCAAATCTGTTGTGCTAAACAGAGGTTATGGTGCCTCCATTCTCCTTGTGGGCTCATTTTTCTTTTTTGCTTTGCGTGATCAGCGGCGTCACTAGGGTTGGTGACACCCAGTGCGGGTAACTCATGGTGTCACCCCCCCACGTCTTACCCCATGGACCTCCTCTGTGACAGAGCCAAGGCCGCCTCGTCCGGCACGCCTTCCCGTTGGTCATCCTGACTCCTGCAAAGTGCAAACCTCCCGTTCGTCCACGTCCTTGGTCATGGTGTCCCTTCTGAATCCGCCGGCCTCTGGTCGCGCTGGTTGTTCTCCCACCGCTTTCTCCTCTGTAGCGTCCGCTACCGCGTCCTCCTTCGTGTTGTCCTCCTCTGCTTTCACCTCCTTACATCCGAGTTTCCCTTTGGACCCCAGGAGAACTACTTGCAAATCGCACACAACACGGAGAGGGGCCGGGATGAAGGCACCGTAAAACACGCATGAGCCCTGAAGTGGGGAGGCTTTTGAGGCACGGATCAGGGTGCAAGGCCCCACCTGGGCCTGAGCACTAGGAATATGCCCAGAGCAGACCTAAGGTAAACACGTACTACTCTGGCTCCAGGAGCGGTGGGACTGTTATTCGTTCTTCTCTCTCCTGCATATCAGGAACACCCCTCGGGCCACTGGCAGGGTAATCCCCTGACATCGGACACGCCTGGAGCCTCTGTGCTGGAGCTGTACACCCTGGTTGACGGGGCCCCGGGTGCAGTTCCGCGCCATCGGAATATGAAGTCCCTCCTCCCCCTTGCACCGGAAGTATTACACCGGCAACAGAGGAAGAGACCAGGAAGCAGGACTCGTTGGTGCCCCCGGGGCTCCTGGCACAAGCCCCCAAGGCCTTTTCGTTACACACCTCTTCCTCACCGCATCTTCTAGCCAAGAGGCGGAAGATGCATGGGAGGTCAGGAGGGGCTCGCAACACTGCGCAGGAATTTTATTTATTTATTTAGTATTCCCCTACCAGGCTTGGCCGATCAGGCCAAGAGTCCACCTGAGCGCGGAGATTGGTGTCACCCCATATGCTGGTGTCACCCGGTGCGGTCCGCACCCCCCTAGTGACGCCACTGCTTACATCCGAGTTTCCCTTTGGACCCCGGAGAACTACTTGCAAATCGCACACAACACGGAGAGGGGCCGGGATGAAGGCACTGTAAAACACGCATGAGCTCTGAAGTGGGGAAGCTTTTGAGGCACGGATCAGGGTGCAAGGCCCCACCTAGGCCTGAGCACTAGGAATATGCCCAGAGCAGACCTAAGGTAAACACGTACTACTCTGGCTCCAGGAGCAGTGGGACTGTTATTCGTTCTTCTCTCTCCTGCATATCAGGAACACCCCTCGGCCCACTGGCAGGGTAATGCCCTGACATCGGACACGCCTGGAGCCTCTGTGCTGGAGCTGTACACCCTGGTTGACGGGGCCCCGGGTGCAGTTCCGCGCCATCGGAATATGAAGTCCCTCCTCCCCCTTGCACCGGAAGTATTACACCGGCAACAGAGGAAGAGACCAGGAAGCAGGACTCCTTGGTGCCCCCGGGGCTCCTGGCACAAGCCCCCAAGGCCTTTTCGTTACACACCTCTTCCTCATCGCATCTTCTAGCCAAGAGGCGGAAGATGCATGGGAGGCCAGGAGGGGCTCGCAACACTGCGCAGGAATTTAATTTATTTATTTAGTATTCCCCTACCAGGCTTGGCCGATCAGGCCAAGAGTCCACCTGAGCGCGGAGATTGGTGTCACCCCATATGCTGGTGTCACCCGGTGCGGTCCGCACCCCCCGCACCCCCCTAGTGACGCCACTGTGCGTGATCTCTTGGGAGCTGGTGACATCTCTTCCTCCGAGCCCTTATTGTCCGTAACTTGGGGAACCCCTTGGCCCTCACCCACAGTGGCCGAAGATGAAACACTTGTACCTGGTTCACTTATACCTGGTTCGCCTCTCTTTAGCGCCACCGCCCCTGTGGCTGCAGCCAGTGTGCTGTCCGTCACGTTAACCGGGGTCTTGTGTTAATTGCTCCTACTAAATCAGCCTGCACTAGTCCAGACACTGGGGGCCGGTAAGACCCATAGACAGCCTCCTCTTTGCCTTATCAATCTCCTGGGTGATTGCCCCCACCGCTTTGGCTAGGTAAGAGTCCATAGTGACCCTTTTATTATTAGACAAATGGTCAGAAGCCGTTGCTTTTCTCTTGCCCATGATCGATGAGGGTTAATCCAGACTGCCCCCACAAGTGCCTATCAGAATCTAGAGCGTCCACAAATAAAAATTTTATGCAATCAATAAGTGCTCACTGTGCTGCATACAACAGTCCTGGGCTTCCTCTTGCTTGGCTCGTGAAGGACCCGGCGCCCTAGTGTAAAATCTGGTCTGCTATGTCCAGTTGATTGCCTCTAGTGCAAGGTGACCAGCCAAGAGGGTAGGCCCAGCCCAACCTCTTTCGGCCGCGGATGGGTGCAGATGGGCCCGCCCTTGGCCCGGGCACGCCCGCACGCGTCCTGCGCTGCGGGAGACCTTAGGGCTAATTAAGCACCTCCTGGCGCGGGCATCGCGGCGTTGGCAGCAGTGCAGGGGCTGCATTGGGCAATGGGGGTTGTAGTCCCCCTGCTCCCTCCACTCGGTGTCTGGCTCGGTGTAAGATACGGTCTCCTGCGCTGCGGGAGACCTCCGGGCCAATTGCACCTCCTGGCACGGGCATCACGGCGTTGGCGGCAGTGCAGGGGCCACGTTGGGCAATGGGGGTTGTAGTCCCCCTGCTCCCTCCACTTGGTGTATGTGTAGATCCTGTATGGGAGATGCTGTGTGGAGTATGTGACATTCAGACACTCTTCAGACCTGGTGAGGTGCATGTCCTAGTGCTTCATTATGTGTTGCAGCGAGTGCAGGTAGATGCAGCCGCCCCTCTGGTTTGTGTCAAAAAGTAGAGCTACCATTCATGAAGATCATTGGAGTCCAAATAGGACACACTATGTGAACCTCCCTAGAAGTAGTAAATGCCTCAGTCTTGGAGGTATAGTTGATCAACCAGCTAATACTATATTCTGCCCAAGGACGACACGAGTCTGTCCCCTGGAGTTCTGAATAATTAACCAGAGAATCCTAGGGCCCCGATTATGAGTTTTTCATAGGAATAGGTGCTATTTATTGCACCTGATAAATACTGATACCGTGGGATGCGTTATTTGCCGGGTGCGATACATAGCAGAGTTTTTGGGGAATAACATGGGATTTTGGTGCATTATGCACCAAAATAGGCACATTATTGTAAATCCCATACACTTTAACCTGTCGAAATTTAAAGAAGGGTGAGGTATTCAACGCACCTGGTAATTACCACCCAACTTGGAAATCTGACCAGCCAGGCGCGTAGCTAGGGGGGGGCGGTGGGGGCGGACCGCCCCAGGCGGCACTATATTTAGGGCGGCTGCGGCGCCCTTCATAATTTATTTAGGGACACAGTGTCACTAAATAAATTATAAAGTCCGAGCGGCCGCAACGCGCGGCCGGGCAGCCTACTTTGAGTGCAAGCAGCGCGTTGATGACTGTTAATCTGCCCGCGCGGCGCCGCCCGCGTATACTGTTCCCATCCCAGCCTGCTCCAGGGCCGTCAATCTTGGAGAGCGCGCGCCAGCGCTACCAATGACGGCCTGGGCTACATTTTTGCCCGGCCCTCGCGTTGAGAACGTAGCGGTGACGCGTCACGCGCGTCACCACTACGCACTCTCGTGAGGACCTGGCCTGGGGCAGTCTGCTCTGCTGCGTCCGTGGATAATTCAGTGCAGTAGTAGGTAAGAGAATGTGTTACTTTTCTTTTTTTTTAAATGCGCAGGTCCAGCAGGACACGTACTTCGTGTGCGCTTTATTTAAATAGTTTTTATCATTATCTTGGCCGATGCAGGACAACAATAAGACAATAAAAGATGCCCCAATAACGCTGGTGATTAATGATTCGCTGGAGAGCAATTATTTGTCTGTTAGTAGTTTTTAAATGCAGATGAACTGTATTTTGTGTGGAAGCTCAGTGGGTTGCTGCCTTTGCCACAGAGATCCTTGTGTTACTTGCAGTTCAGAAGTTACAATCCTAACATAGGGCAGTGACCAATGAACTGTCACCAAAGAGCTGCATACAAACATGAATGGTATAGATTTGTTTTGTGATATAGTTAGAACTTCCTCGGTCTTTCATCATTCTAATGTTGCTAAAATGAGTATGTTTGGGCAGAGATACATTTTTGTTTCCCCAGACCAAACCCTCTCAAAATATACTGCCCACCAGTATGGATGACATGTGATTCCTACACCTTGTAATCCTCATTGGCTTATGTGACATTCCCTGTAGACTGATTTACATACTTGTATGATTCATTGTCTCTGTATAATGTGTTCGTGGTGTAAAGTGCTGACACACTACACTGATATGAGTAGCGCTAAACAACAAATGCATATGAGAGAGGGGCTACAGAGCGATGAGGGGCACTGGTGGAGGGTGGCAGTGAGGGAATCTGAGGAGGAGGTAGTTGGAGGGGCTGTGGAGCGATGAGGGGCACTGGTGGAGGGTGACTGCAGGGCTCGAGTCGGGGTACCAGGCGGGTGGATGGCGTCCCCTCACTTATTTTAACGGGAGCTCGATTACTGGAGCAAATGGAGCCACACATTTACTCTTTGGCCTCTCTGGGGCGAGATCGGAGCTCATTCAGAACGCTGCTCACACGCTGGCTTCTCTGATGCAATGGCATCTAAGGGGTGAGCGAGGGGAGGCAATGAGTCTGATGGTGCAAGCCACCTTTCGTCACATCACTTGCTGTTGTGACGTCAGCGTTCCCCCACTTCTTTTTTTAGGACTTGTGCCCTGGGTGACAGTGAGGGAATCCGAGGAAGAGGTCATGGTGTGGAGGGGAAGCTAGGGTGAGATGAGGAGCACTGGTGGAGGGTGGTAGTGAGGGAGTCTGAAGAGGAGGTCATGAGGGGGAGGGGCTATGGGGTGATGAGGGGCACTTGTGGCGTGAGGCAATCTGAGGAGGAGGTCACTAGGGGGGCCATGGAGGGATGAGGGGCACTGTTGGAAGGTGGTAGTAAAGGTATTTATGGAGAAAGAGGTTATTGGTGTGGCGCCAAAAAATACTTTCGCATCAGCGCTAAAGCCGGCCCTGTCATGGCCTTTCTGTTTTTGTTTATTTAATTAGCAGTCGGGTCATAAGAGCTACTGTGGAACATACTTTAAAGTGCATGCTAATTATATTTACTGCTATATTCAATGTTTTAAGTTTGAAGGTGATTTTACTAATGTTTTTACTGGGAAAAAGCAAACTGGAGCCCGATGGTGCCTGATATGGGGCTGGGGCCCAAGGTCAGATGTGAGATAAGGTGCACTGGAGAGAGGAGTAGTGGATAATCAAGCCTGTAAGGGAGAGCGTTGCCGAGTCCAGGGTCAGGTGGAGGTAGTAATGAAGAGGGATTCTCCCTGAAGGCTCGCACAGAGGGAGCCTGTAAGGGAGTGCGTTGCAGAGTCCGGAGTCAGGTAGAGGTAGTAATGAAGAGGGATTCTCCCTGAAGGCTCGCACAGAGGGATCCTGTAAGGGAGTGCGTTGCAGAGTCCGGAGTCAGGTAGAGGTAGTAATGAAGAGGGATTCTCCCTGAAGGCTTGCACAGAGGGAGCCTGTAAGGGAGTGCGTTGCAGAGTCCGGGGTCAGGTGGAGGTAGTAATGAAGAGGGATCCTCCATGAAGGCTCGAACAGATGGAGCCTGAGTAGTATCACTTGCCTGATACTCCCACCTCAGAAACCTCCTCTTCCCATCAAAGGAACATTACATGGAAAGTGATAATATTTAGAAAGAGATTTGGAAAAGAGTGAGTTTTACTGGTCCTTATAAGACTAAGAAGAGATGTATGGTCATTTAATGTCAGCTGTAGATGAAGGTTACATGAACAGTGTCATGCATGTGCATGTTTGCATTGTGTTGAGGGGATTACCAGGTCATTGTTCACGCAGCTCTCTGATGGATGTCACATGCGGTTTTTCTGAGTCCCCAGATAGATCATGCAGTCTGTGTGTTCTCTTTTGAACTGCCAGTCACCGCTGTATTCAACTGTGTAGCCTTGGACTGTGTCATGTATGTGCATGTAAGTTGCATGATCAAGGTAACTATTAGCGGCGATACTACGTGTCTCTCGGACCTCTTTGAAGTGCATGCCCTCCCCCTCCCCGGGCGGGGGCGGCAATCTGAGGGATAGCCCCGGGCGCCACATGCTCTAGCTACGCCACCGTGACCAGCTTAGAATACAGGTCTGTATAGAGTACATTCACCAGCAAGTCTGTCTCATAAAATCACAAGAGAATACTCTATGGAGTCCACCCTGGAGTGACGCAAGTCCTACCCCTGGAGTCATGGCTAGTCATGGATGGTCTAGTATTGTCCTCTGCTCCTGAAGTACAGAATGGATATTACAAGGTGGTGGCCTAGGTAAGCTTAGGGAGCGGGTGGAAAATGTTTGGTACTCTGTTTTTATCTCTGTTCAGCCAAACCTGCCCCACAGTGCTAAGGACAGTAGAGCTATTTCTTTTGACTGTCAGCTCTCCCTGTACCACAGGGCCAGAAACACTTGTGTCACACTCTTCCTGTCTCGCTCCACATCTGCAGTGCAGTGCTAACCCCTCTGTGCTTTCAAGTCAGCCTTGAATGTCTAAATGATGAAAATGTTGGGTCAGGTTCCAGAGCCTTTCTGAAATCTGTTGAGCAGAAGGAAATAGTGGGAAAGCTTAATTGAAAGTGGCCCACATCTGGGCTCTCCTTTCTAAAGAGGGGAGCTGGTGGATGGGCCTCTTAGAGGAATGTTGCATCTTAGCCCGACTGGTGTGATGTGGAGAATGCGGCCCTGCAGCAATGAGATGCCCAACAGAGGATGTGGAACACGCAGGTTAAAAACAATCTGAAGCAGGAAAAACATTGGGAAACAAACAAGTGGGCAGTGAAACAGTGACAACTGAGGCTGTTTTTTCGAAACAAGCATTGGCATAGCCAATAGGTCTCATCTTTGCGACCTATTGGCCTTGCCAATAATTTGTAGCTATTATACAGAGCATCGCTGATACCGCGCAGCATTGCAGGGAAAAAACGTTAGATTACAAAGAAAAGGTCTGAGAACATTTTAACAGGAAATTGGGTCAGGAATATATGAAGCAACACGGAGACTGTCCTGGAGCAGAGCAGCTATACAGAGAGCCATAGGGTAAAGTAAACATGGGTGAGAGAGAGCGTAATACAGGCGCTGAAAAATAAAACTGTTCATGAGCCCCCCTTATTATTATTTTATTTTTGCAGTCAAAAATAACACCCCAAAATCTTGTCGTCATGTGCGCCTTGCGAGGTACAGAAAACGTTCATTCAGTTGTACACTTTTTTTTTTCGGGGGGGGGGGGAGTTTATATAGCGCGAACTAGACCAAAAGATATCGGGTGTCAGAGCTCTTTACACAGCATCCGTTTCATTTACACAAGGACACATTTATTTATTTTGTTTTGTATTTTTTTTGATTAAGTGATTTGCCCAGAATCACAGGATGTTGAGCGGCATTGCTGAGGTTCCCCAGCTTCAACATCGACCGCTCTAGCCATAAGGCTACATCCTCTCCCCTAGTTGGGAAGCAGTCACTTCCATGGTGACATCAGAGCTTGAGAAGCAGTGATGTATTCTATGACAGAGTACAGGCCGGGTTGCTCAATTCAGTTCAAAGCACCAAACGCTGTAAAATTGCATGTGTGGCCAGGTTCAAGTCTTGGCATCAGCTCAACATCCTGTCATTGTGAGCAAATCACCTAATCGCCACATGCTTAAACATTTTCTTTTTTAAACATGAATGTAACATTTAAATATAGAAAACAGTGGTGCACCACTTTTGCAATGTCTCTATTAATACAAGGTATATCCACAAACTGCAAAGAGGTTATTAGAAAATCTTCTCTTTATTGTTGCTTCATAGATATGTGCCAAGGAAAACCAGCCAAAGTGTTTCGTCCACATGGAGGTGGACTTCTTCAGTGCTGTAACATGATAAATATATACAAAAGTATTTTTGTAAAACCAAAACACTAACAATAAAAACATCAAAAGATAATAATACAGACGGGAATGTAAACCCTACACAAAACAAAAAATATATATATAATATACAACAACATGTTGAAATTTCACATCAGGGAAATGTATAAAGACTTAGGATAACAAATGAAGCACCGCACAGATCAACATTCTACTGACATGAGACAAAAGAGATGGGGGGGGTGGGGAGGGGGGTGTTCTTGACCAATCGTCCCCACTCAATTCCAATGCGGCTATATCCATACGTTCCAATATATATATATATTCACTGAAAAAACCATAGGTTTCACACATGTTATAGTTAGCTGGACATTGCACTCGTACAAAACCATTGAAATTCCCCCGTTATAGTTAGTTCAGCTAACTATAACTTGCGCGCCCGCAATCCACTGCTGATGACGTCACATATTACATCACTCATGACATGGTCAGTGACATCACTCATGACATCACTGATGACATCACTGATGACATCATCCAGTGAATATGTGTCTTTCTGAAAAATAAATATTTTTTATATATGTATATCTAAAAGTTAATGGAAGAAAAAATGGGTAAATAAGTGTGTAAATGGATGTTTTTTTTTGTAAAATTAATTGTATAACTGACTTATTAACCCCTTGAGTGCCCATGACGAGATGGTCTCGTCATGGGCCGCGGTTGCGCTGTGCCCATGACGAGACTATCTCGTCATGAGCCCCGCCCGCTAATGAAACGCCCGGCACAGGGCGTGGAAAGGGCGGGGCACTCAAGGAGTTAACAGTATCTTAGTGAATACAAGTATTAGTGAGTAATGTTTAAATATTTAAATATCTGTATCAGCGTCTCGCTTTGTGTATAAGTGGCTGCATGGGTTGGTGAGTAGCTACATGAGTGTGTATATGGGTTATTAGTTCGTTTTTAGAGTATCAGTATGAGTGTCTGTATGGTTCAGTGGGGGATGTTACTTAGCGTATGGATGCATGAATGAGTGACTCACTGTTTGTATGTATTTTGAAGACAGTATGTGAGCAGGACAGTATGGGTGGATGAGTGTGTGTATGGGTGAGTAAGAGAGTGAATGACTGTTTCAATAGTGTCTTTATGAGTAAGTCCATATGTTTTGAACTAGTATATGTGAGTATTGATGTATATAAGTGAAGATATATGAGAGTGAGAGATTGGAAGAGTTCCTGTATAAATAAGTATGTGTTTCTATAAGTGATTGTTTTAGAGAGTAAGTATGTGTAAGTTTCTGTAGAAGTAAGTGTACTGGTGTGTGTATAGCTGTACCTGCAAGTAAATGGATTGTATTTGCATGTGTGAGTATGTGTGTGAGTAACTCTATGTATGAGTGTAGGTGTGTAACAGGATGTATAGGTGTATGAGTACATATGATGACGGAGTACATTTATGAGTGACTATATAGAAGTGTTGATGAATGAGTGGATGCGTATGTAGATTTTGGAATTACTGAATAGGTTGTTCTAACTGGTATTGGTATCTCTATAGTTTTCAAAACCTTAGTTTGTATTTTTCAATGTGTGTATCAAAGTTTAAATTCGGATAAGAGGAGGTCTACCACTCTTACACAAGGATGATGTCATCAGTGATGTCATCAGTGATGTCACTGACCATGTCATGAGTGATGTAATATGTGATGTCATCAGCAGTGGATTGTGGGCACGCGAGTTGTAGTTAGCTGAACTAACTATAACGGGGGAATTTCAATGGTTTTGTACGAGTGAAATGTCCAGCTAACTATAACATGTGTGAAACCTATGGTTTTTTCAGTGAATTTGCAAGGTTTTTTAAATGCTAATTCCTAACTATAACGTGTGTGAAACCTATGGTTTTTTCAGTGAATTTGCAAGGTTTTTTAAATGCTAATTCCTAACTATAACGTGTGTGAAACCTATGGTTTTTTCAGTGAATTTGCAAGGTTTTTTAAATGCTAATTCCTAACTATAACGTGTGTGAAACCTATGGTTTTTTCAGTGAATTTGCAAGGTTTTTTAAATGCTAATTCCTAACTATAACGTGTGTGAAACCTATGGTTTTTTCAGTGAATTTGCAAGGTTTTTTAAATGCTAATTCCTAACTATAACGTGTGGGAAACCTATGTTTTTTTCAGTGAATTTGCACGGTTTTTTAAATGCTAATTCCTAATTATAACGTGTGTAAAACCTATGGTTTTTAAGTGAATTTGCAAGGTTTTTTAAATGCTAATTTATGAATGTATTATTATATTTTTTAGATATTTATTTTACAATAAGCTACCTATGTATATAGTTATAGATTGACTGTATCCTGTAATATGGAATGGCTCAGCTCTTTTTTTTTTTAATTTGGATAAAGTTGAACAGCATAGTTAATATCTTCTATAAACTTATAAACACTTTAATTTATTTTATTTTCCTATGGTTTTTGACCATGCGCGCACCGTGCGCGCACGGTGCCCACATGCGTACATGCTCCGCGTGCGCATGCGTACGTGCGCATGCGTACGTCGTGCGTGCTCCGTACGCGCGTGCTCTGTACGCGCATGCGTGCGCGCACGGCAAGTCATGTGATTAAGAAACAACACTTTTCATTGGTTCATAGTAGTTTCAGTTCCAGAATCTTCCAACACTACACCCACTCCCCTCATTATTTCTTCTGATTCCCTGGGAGAAGGAGCTGAGCAGCTTTTCCAGTACTCCAGTACTTGAGAATGGCAGAGCAGCAGTCATCTTCTGGGAGTGAGCAGGAGACCCTTGTGCCACAGAGGCAGAGGAAAGAGAAAGACTCTTTTATATGGCAATATTTTACATTTCCAGATGGGCAGAAGAAGGTGAATGCTCCGAAAGTCACCTGCACTATTTGTGGTGTTGTCTTATCAAGAGGAGATCCTAAAATGAAATACTCTTTTAGTATTTTCCCTATGATCAGGCACGTTAAAGGAGTACATCCTGTGGCTTATGCTCGAGCTGCTAGAGACAACCCTCCAGCAGCTCAGCCGAGCACATCCGCAGCAGCTCAGCCGAGCACATCATCGGCAGCTCAGCCGAGCACTTCATCTGAGGCGGCAGCTTCACCTGCTTCTGTTACTCTGGATATACACCCTCTGTTCCAGAGGGTGTATATACGGTGCAATGCGTGCAATGCTCTTCTCTCTTATGGTGACACCAGCATTCACCTAATAGAGAGCAAGATACAGCAGCACACATGCGGCACCCCATAATTTTTTTCATTTTTTTGTTCCTCTGTTCCTCAATTAACACAACGGCTCTTTTTAGAGCCACCTAACATTTAAACACTTAAATGTGATTTTTAATTCTATTTTTTTATGATTTTTTTCTGCCATGCGTGCACCGTGCGCGCGCACACCGTGCGCGCACCTCGCGATTTTTTGAAAAAAATAAATGTTTTTTTCACCCTTCGGGGTCCTTCAGGGACCCCCTGACAAAGGCTAGGGGGTCAGGAACTCTGTACCCTGCCCCCTTTTCACATTCTCCACCTTTCTTTTTCACTGCCACACACAAAATGGCGTCCGACACTTCCTGATTTTGACCGATTCGAATGTTGACTGACATCTAACCACCAATCACAATTACGCTTGCGCACGGCACCGCCAGTAGATAATATATATTTACATATATACATATATATATACACACACACACATACACATATATACACGAGTATCAGATTGGGTTAAGTGAAAGAAACCATCATATTCTTAACATATTTGTTACACTAAAGAAACAAGATTAGTTGTTTAGGTACTGGCCCTTCAACAATAGCATCACTGTGCATCTATGCCTGCCGATAACCAATGAAATCGGCCATGATAAACAAGTACCCAATCCGTTGTTCCCTGTTTGCAGTTTGTGGATATACCTTGTGTTAACAGAGACATTGCAAAAGTGGTGCAAAACAGATTTCTATATTTATCTGTTTTGCCTAATCTAGGTTGGCACCTCTTGGGCAGAGGGTGTCTACAGAGAGTGCACACAATTCCAAAATAGATGCTTTAGTTGACAAATTCTATTCGGGGAGATAATAGTGAGGGTGCAGTATCTAGTTGTGGTCCACTGCCTATTTGCTCATCATATATGATGGTAACATTTAATGTGACTACATAAAAAAAATATATGAATGTAACATAACTTGAGCTCATGTAAGGCGCAGCAGTACAGGTCGAGTTTGCACTAGAGGGGAAAAAAGAAATAGTACCTTAATCATAGCTGAGCAGTGCACTGCCACTAAATTAAGTGGAATAAATCTGTGATTGGTCTTTGCTCCAGGAAGGAAACCAAAGTGGCGGCTTAGCATCCATGAGCCAATAAAGAGGCACCAAAGAAGAGTGACAAAGGAGCCCACAAATGGTAAGCAATGGGCGGGCTGAAAGCCCTTTGTTATACACAATAGTCTCTATTGCAGGCTCGACCTAACAATGAGGGACATCACAGGAGCAGTGGAAAAATGAGGGGGCAAGGATGGATTCTTTTTTTGTTTTGTTGTCTTTTCTTAATTGCCAGACTTTTAGTGTACCAGTGTCCTATCTTGCGAACCTCTCTGCTGTTCCAGTTTCCCTCGTTGGTGTCGGGCTCCACCTTCTTCAGAGTACTCGCTACAGTGGCGCTGTGTTCCTGTCTGCCATACTAGCTCAGCATATCCATTAAATTCATCTAACAATGCAATAGGATGGAATGGATATAATAGGTGCTTCTTTCTGCTGGGGCAATGAAAACCCCTCTTCCTGAGGTAAAGTCGACGTCTTTACAATCCAGCTGCTACGTGTATTATAATTATGTGATCATGCTGCCCCAGACCTTCAACAAGCCTACGCAATCTCTGCTGCGCCTGCCATTCGCTCCACTTCTGAGGGATGTTCTGTATTCCAGCTTATTTTCCAGGGTTTGTTTATTTTCTAGATGAGATAATGCTTTGCAGGTTCTTCCTCAGTTCTGCTGTACTTTTCAACGTCCAGCTGTTCCATCTGTTAGGATGCCGACCATGCCCGCTTTGCTCAAGTAGATTTAGACCAGGCCACACCATCTCTGTCCAAAGACGTTCTGCTGGGTTGGCCACCTGCTCTATCCTGAGAGCCACCTTCAGTGTGAGCCCGCTACAGGGTTGGATTGGTCCTTATGTCCAAATCGAGTCAGGGATACCTTAGAGTCAATGAGCTAATTTGCGCTGGTGGTGGCAGGTATTGGGCAACGGCACTAATGTTTGGGGATCAGGACTTATTTTTCATCTTCAGAGTTTGATCAAGATAAAGGCAGGAATGAAAGAAAGAAACATAAAGATAGGAAAACACCAATAAAAGGCAGTGGGAGAAATAGGCGTATGTTGGTATCGAAACTAGCACCCCTGGCACTCTGCGAACCCCAACATTCAGCAGCATTTGTTTATTTATAAAATAGCAATGCTTATTGTAATTCCTATCTCTGCTTTCTATAATTCCTTAATCACAAATGGTTTGAGGTGCGCCGCTGAGGGTGCAATTGTGATTGTGTACCTCAGGGTCTCTTTGGTTTGTGTTGGTAGCGTGGTTGAGGACCTACCTGTGGTGGTGTTTTAGATGTCGTCCACCTGGTAGTCCAAGGAGGCTGCAGCTGCAGCCGAATGTGGCATGATGCCCTTTTAACCAGACTGCAGCCTGCTGTCCCTTAACAGGAAACAGCGCTTTTAGGGGACCCTTTCTTTGCCTCTTCTAACTTGCTTTCTGTTTAACAGAGGTACGCTGGTCACTTTATACTTGTAGATTAAATGCATACCCTCTTCTCCCCTGGCTTCCCCCAACTAAAACTATTCTAAAGCTTCCCCTGACCTGTGAATGCTAGAGAGATGGGGAAAAAATGAAAGCCCCTTAAAATGTCTGGTGATCACAGATTACTAAAGGTTATGTTTTACAGCCCAGGCCAACTCCTTCCTCTGCCTGGAAAATGGATTTGAACGGCGAATTCCCTCAGGTAACGTCTTGAAGCTGGGATTGGACTCACAGGAGGGGGAGTAATACTAGAGCCCCTCATTTCCATTCGACATCATCAAGATGGGCGTGGACACTTCTTGTCTGGAGTTCGCCCCTTGAAGCCCCACCTAAAAGTAGTTACTCGTGCAGATTCAAAGAGAGAAGCCAGTGTGAAACGGCCTGCCGGTCTTTCTGTCAGTAGCACTGGCTTGGGAGCCCCAGCAGAGCCATGCTCTGAGGAGACTGGAAGCCTTCTAAAGGAAATGACTGCAACTCTGGTAGAGCCATGTTGTACTGAAGATTTAAGAAGACATGTCCCTTTTGACAATGCATCCCAGGTCAGGTAAATGATGCAATGCCACACCTCTGCGGATCACCTTCTTCTATTTGTCGATGGAGGCTAGGGCTAAGTTTATCGGACTCTGGTTGCACACTGGGGCATCTGTGGCACCAGGTCTTTTTTGAGGGAGATATTTAAACTTTACAACCCCAGTGGGTTTCTGCTAAGATTCGCATTTCCTGCTGAAAGGGTCCAAGATTCCAGAGAGGGAACAGTTAGGCAGATAGTGGCCATATTCTCAAGCTGTGGAATAACTTCCCATAGGATCTACCACATACATCTATTTTGCTACAAAGAGACTGTAATCTTGAAAGTGCATCACCAACTAATCTCATGCTGTTCTTCACCCTTATCCTATTCTGATAACGCTAGGAATTAATTATAACATCACATACGTTATTCCTATTCATTGTGACTAAGAACTTTACAAAGCTGGTGATTTGCTTACAGAAGTTACAGAACTTCAGAAGCTAACACTGGCTGAGTCATATTTTGGGATATATTCCTGTGATCACTTTAAGATCTTAAAAAAGCTCCAAACATCCAGGCTGGAGTACGCCCTCTCCAGAGGCAGACCGCCCAGTGAGGACCACGAGAACAGAACTCACCCCAGCATCAGAAATGAAAATGACCATGGGACCTTCATCGGGAGGATGAAACATATCGCACTCTTGGTTACTTGAAACTTCAACCCCCTTCTCATTTATCGTTTAGGTAACTAACAATATGTAAAACATGCATTTACACATGCAATGGGCTTACCTTCAAAGGGGCAAAAGCCATATGCAACACAAACAATACGAGCTGGCAGTTTGCTGAAGGACATTGGTCTCTAGCAGGGGTTTCATTTTCGGATGTTACCCTTGTACTGTGATCACCAATAAAGTACCTACTTACTCTCCACAGACGACTCTTCCTCTTCTTCCGGCTGCCAGACTGGCAAAGAGTGGCCGAACCAACCAATCCCTGTGCACTGCTGCCTGCTGCTCGGAACAAACTCAGTCACGCAAACTACTGCCTGCCGTCGGGCCGGGTAAAGTATATTTAGGGCAACAGCACGTTATCCTTTCATTGCACTTGTCGCGACTTTCACCGAAACGGTGGTCATTGGTATGGTATGCTTAATCCTATGGCTCATGGTGCATGTCACTTTGGCTGCCATCTTAACGTAGGGAGCTTCTGAGCCAAGTACGGCGAGCATTTCATTTTTTTAAACATTTGTTCATTGGGTTTTTCACAAAGTGCAACAATCAAGAGTTCGAGCACAAGTCCTTGCCGTAGCATTGGCACTGGAATCAAGAAGCACATAGTCATCGCAAACCACTTTGATGGGCGTTGCATGATCCCCCTCTTATCAGTAGCAGCAACTAGGAGACTATGCAGCCAATGTACTGAATGTACAATAAAATCACCAATATCGGGCGCGCAACGCCCAGAGGGCTGGATCATGGATCTTTAGTGCAGTCCAAGAACACATTTAAAGGTGCTTTTTATTTGTATTTGCTGTTTGAAGAAAGTGCTAAAAATACCGGCTTTAGGTGATTTTGCTTATGTTTGTACTGGCTGGGACAGCAAAATACCGGTAGTGTCGGTAGCAATCCGATCAGATGGCAACCCTAATCAGGAGACCAAAAGTTTGTTGCAGGAACAGCACATTACTTATTTCCTCCACCCCGGATTGATGCCATAATAGTAATAGTTTAACATATCTGAAACCCTACACCAGCCGTCGATACAATACTGAGTTACTCCAAGTATTTGGGTATACATCCTGCATTCAGACAACTCACTCCGCATTCTCATCACTCACCCTTCACTTGCACTCACAGCGATCCCACTGCACTCACTGTCACCATGCACTCACGCCATTCACTCTCCTCCTACCCTGCACACACATGACACTCCACCCACTGGTCATTTTCACCGCTCCCCCTACACTCACAGCGATCACATTGCACCCATGCTGTTACCCCACACTCGCACCGTTCATCCTCCTTTTATCCTGCGCTCACATGAGCACACCATTCATCTTGCACTCACAGCGACCACACTGCAGTCATGCCCCTCGCCATGAACACGCAACCATTCTCCCTCCACTTACTCTGTGGTCACATGAGCACACCAATCACCCTGCACTCACAGTGATCACACTGCACTCACACCATTCACCATGCACTCACACTTTCACCCTGCGCTTACATGAGCACACTATTCACCCTGCAGTCATGTGACACTTCACTCACCTGTCACTCGCACTTCTCACTTTGCAATCTAACTCAGACAAACACATCACTCACTGTGCATTAATTCCTCCCACTCTGTACTTTCGCCGCACCCAAACTTGTATGTCACATCACTCACCCTGCAGTCACTACTCTCACCCTACTCATACACTGTTACATCGTTCATTGTGCACTCGCATAGGCACTCCTGTCACTCACACAGCTCACCCTTCACTCACATCTTCACTCCCATGGGCCATCTACTCACCCTGCACTCGCACTACGCAAATAAGCACAGCACCCCCTGTGGAGTCACACCACTCACCCTGCACTTGCTCCTCTCACCCTGCACTTGCTCCTCTCACCCTGCACTCACATGGACAAACTGAGCCTGCATTCATACAGGCACTCTGCTCATCCTGCCTGAACAGGGACAATAGCCTGCCGTAGCTCATGGGACATATCACTCACACTAACTGCTATCACCATGCACTCACCAGTTACTCTCACAGATCACCCTTCACTCTCGCCGCTCATCCTGCACCACACACAGGTACAGCACTCACCCTGCATTTACGGTGCTCAAACCACCCTGCACTCACTCCTCTCACTCTGCACGCACTTCTCTCACCAGACACTCATATGGGCCCTCCTCTCACATTGCATTTGTGCAGCTCACCTGCAGGGCCGGACTGGCCGTAGCGGGCACCAGGCAATCCCCCGGTGCGCCGCATGGGTGGGGGCCGGTTTTGTGCCCCTGGGGGACGTTTTTGCAGCATAGCTGCAAAATCGGCCCTGTGACAAAATCAGTCGAAAACCGGCCCTGGCAAAGAGCTCGGAGGCACCCCAAGCCCCGGGGGAGCCGGCCGAACACTTTGCTAGGGCGGGTTTTGGTTCCCAGTCCGGCCCTGCTCACCTGACACTCACATCGGCACATTTGTCACCCTACACTCGCACCACTCACTCACACTATTCACCATCATCCAGCACTTACGAGTACACCTCTTACTCTGCACATATAAAAATTACATATCTCTCATGAATATACACCTATTTCTTCAAAAGCACCCACAGAATACCTGCTCTTTCCGTGGTACTAGATGCTTGCTTAATTCCATCTTCAACAATGGGGCTGATGCTAGAGGGTGGAGTGGACTGAGAATGTGGGATGGCACAAGGAGGGAGACTAGGGCTGAGGTTTTGGGGTATGGTGCTGAATTGAGGATCGTGTCACACAAGCCATTACTGGCTTACCATTCACTGCAATGATTTTTTCCGGGACATATATTTTTTTACATTGTAAGTTGGGTCTCAAAAACCCATAAGTGCATTTATTAGTTCATTTCCAATACTGTAACTGCTTGACCACGTGTGAAACCAAATATAAGTCCTGTACCGCTATTTTAAGGAAGTGCACTTTTCATTGACATCATACTTGTAACAAACATTGACAACGCAATATATTATTATTTTTGAATAGCTTATAGAGAATATGTTATAATTAAGCTTCACTAATAGGCAAGGCAGGTATTGCAGAAGCATCAGGGTAAACATTTCTAACATAATAAAAGCAGAATGACAAATGGAAGTGTGAGTTGAAGCGTGTCTGTGTGTAAGTGCGACAGAGTACAAAGGTACAGAATAGTGCAAGATATATAGTGAGAATGTGTGTGTGAGTGTATGTGTGTAATTCGTGCAAGTGTGCTGCTGGTCTGACATATTGGATGTTATTCTTGCCTTATGGACAAGGGCACTAATACCATATAGATGGCAGGTGTTCCCTATGGTGAACTGCAGGCCCGGATATGAAGACGCCATAATTGGCTGTGGGGACTCAAACTGCCTAACTGAGAAAGCCGCTAACCCAGTTATACCCAGTGGCAGGGACACAGAACACGCGCCACCACACCTGGCCGAAAGTCCTGACGCGATTCACGTAAATTCTTAGCATATGGGGTAGATCTATAGCAAAATATTGGAACTGATATTTGAAGTTACTCTTGTCATAAGATTTCCTGCACTCATATTTTAGGGGGTGTCAATGACAAAATACTGACATTTATATATCGGTGGGGATTTTTACAGGTACCGATGACTGTGGATGAAGTATCCATGGTAAAATGTCAGGCACTGTCATATTGAATGTACTCCTTGGCATAAGGGGATCACTCATGAAAAAAATAGGACCTTGGTATAGTGGAAGTAATTTCTGACTTAAGACATTTGAAAAAAAATTAGATCTACTCCTAGGAAAGGCCAGGCTTCCCTGGTGCACCATGAAAGTACTGGAATATTTCATGAATGTCCTATAAGGGTCAGAGGCGTTTTAGAAATTTGATCTAAAAAATTTCAATAAATTCTCAGAGGCAAAGTCTTCTCTCCCTTAAGTCATCTACAAGAAATCTGTTAAATTGTTTTGCTTGCTGGAATTTGGAAGAAGTATCACACCCCACCACTTACATAGATCATTGTCCTCATATAATGGCTACGAGGTTAGCTCTGACCCCATTTCTGGAAATGCTTGTCCTGCCCCATAGCTGGGAGCAGGTCTGGCTTTAAGGCAGTGCGACCGGTGCAGCCGCACCTGGCGTTGACTTTGGTGAGGGGCGCTTTGTTTAAAAATAATTTTTGGTTTAAAAGCACATGAACTTCCTTGTGTATCAGGCAGTTTACAGGCAACAATAATAATGTCAAGATAAGTCTGGTGATTAATGTTCCTACTAGTGAGAGTTCAGAGTTTTGTCTAGTGGCAGTTTTGGCTCATCCTAAAGTAGTGTAGAGGTTTAATGTACCTGCTGCAAAGAACGTGTACCATGCAGATCACAGAACTGAGTGAGTGTGAGTGAACTATGAGTAGCACTATAAAAACATGAATTGTAAGTCAGAGAGAGGCTATGGAGAGATGAGGTGCATTGTTGAAGAGTGGTAATTAGAGAATTCATGGAGAAGGAGGTTATGGGGGAGGAGAGCGCCAAAAAAGACTTTTGTAACGGCCGCCACCAGCGCTCGAGCCGGCCCTGGCTGGGAGTCTTAGCCCCTAACCCCCCGAAGTTGGGGTCTAGTTGCGCCCCTGCCAATCGAGCATGCACTGCAGGTAATGGATTTTCACACGTAGTGTACAATGAATTTTTTGGCAATGTTTGCAGGTTGTAAGTTGACAATGGATTACTGAACAAAGAGCATGTTGAATATCAGGGTGTATCTCAGGGTGGCCTTTCGTAATATATGTGTCCACAGGTCCCATCCTTATCAGGAGTTTGGCCCTGATTCTGGCCGCTCACTCCACTGTAGGCCATTTGACCAGTTCCTTTAACCAGCGCTTCAAATGAGGGGTTGCGCTTGCCTTGCAGGACATTGCTATCTGCTGCCAAAAAAGCACCAAGGCCAGGTCAATGAACCTGCAGGTGTATTTACCTCCCTTAGTCCTGGGCCTTACGCCCAGTAGGCAGTATTCGCAGGTAGTGGATATCTGCGGTCCACCAGTTCTGATAACAGCCCTGTAACTTCCCTTCTTGTGAGCTGAAGCGGCTGGCAGTCCCACACCATATGATGGAAACCATCATCTTGCTCGCGACACCTGGGGCATTCCGAAGTGGCCCTCTGGAACACGCGGTGAACGCGCTTCGGAGTCAGATAAGACTAGGGTAAGTAATTAAACCCTATGTAGCAGAACCGGGGGTTTGTGGGGATTTATTTTAGTTGCATTTCAGACCCCCTCCCACATTTTATCTGCCACTACTGTTTCGAGGTCGGCTGCCACTTTGCTCTGGCTTTCAATTCTACTATTTACTGTAGTGTGTGCAAAGCATTGTATATCCCAGTGACGGCTTTCTTTTAGTCGCCGTGTGTGAGCAGTACTTGCAGTGGTAGTGACGTCACTAGTTCAGCATGCCCCCGTCCCCGCAGGGCAAGCACGGCATGTTGCATGGTGTCGTATTCCAGGAAATGCCCCACCAGTATCCCATTCATGTCTCTCGTGTCTTGAAGGGACTCCAATTGTCCCTCGTTATACAAGCCTTCGGTGTGTCCCTCCTGCCTCTGTCCAGGGGGCCTATCGCTCAGGCCCATGAAGTTCTTTATTGTCAGTAGAGACCAGATTGGTAATTGGGGGGCATAGGGTGGGTGTCTTCTGTCACCTCGTATATACCGATGCCAGCATTTGCTTGCGACTACCATTTGGTTAGTCGCTGGCGTTTGCATGTGATCGTTTCTCAACAACCATGTCAGGATACCTTGGCATGTAAGGATACCTTGGCGTGTAAGGATACCTTGGCATGTAAGGATACCTTGGCATATAAGGATACCTTGGCGTGTAAGGATACCTTGGCGTGTAAGGATACCTTGGCAATTATTACGGCTCCCGCGAGCTATCGGGCTGACGAGCCCTGGTTCTGCACCTGCGCGCCATGAGAGGTATTTGACCTGTTTTAATTACATTTTGGCAGTCCACTCGGCACCCCTTTACATTGTCCTGCTCCCTGCTGACGAGAGGCAACTACCTCGAAACACGTGTCCAGGGATGGCTAAATGCAACACATACTTTTTTCTTTTTACACATCGTGGCATAGGCGTACCCGCCGTCGCCACTACATTCACCACAGTCCTTTGGGGCAACTTGCTGGTGTGACGAGCAGTGTGCGACCAACTTGTGTTCAAATTATTACGGCTCCCGCGAGCTATCGGGCTGACGAGCCCTGGTTCTGCACCTGCGCGCCATGAGAGGTATTTGACCTGTTTTAATTACATTTTGGCAGTCCACTCGGCACCCCTTTACATTGTCCTGCTCCCTGCTGACGAGAGGCAACTACCTCGAAACACGTGTCCAGGGATGGCTAAATGCAACACATACTTTTTTCTTTTTACACATCGTGGCATAGGCGTACCCGCCGTCGCCACTACATTCACCACAGTCCTTTGGGGCAACTTGCTGGTGTGACGAGCAGTGTGCGACCAACTTGTGTTCAAATTATTACGGCTCCCGCGAGCTATCGGGCTGACGAGCCCTGGTTCTGCACCTGCGCGCCATGAGAGGTATTTGACCTGTTTTAATTACATTTTGGCAGTCCACTCGGCACCCCTTTACATTGTCCTGCTCCCTGCTGACGAGAGGCAACTACCTCGAAACACGTGTCCAGGGATGGCTAAATGCAACACATACTTTTTTCTTTTTACACATCGTGGCATAGGCGTACCCGCCGTCGCCACTACATTCACCACAGTCCTTTGGGGCAACTTGCTGGTGTGACGAGCAGTGTGCGACCAACTTGTGTTCAAATTATTACGGCTCCCGCGAGCTATCGGGCTGACGAGCCCTGGTTCTGCACCTGCGCGCCATGAGAGGTATTTGACCTGTTTTAATTACATTTTGGCAGTCCACTCGGCACCCCTTTACATTGTCCTGCTCCCTGCTGACGAGAGGCAACTACCTCGAAACACGTGTCCAGGGATGGCTAAATGCAACACATACTTTTTTCTTTTTACACATCGTGGCATAGGCGTACCCGCCGTCGCCACTACATTCACCACAGTCCTTTGGGGCAACTTGCTGGTGTGACGAGCAGTGTGCGACCAACTTGTGTTCAAATTATTACGGCTCCCGCGAGCTATCGGGCTGACGAGCCCTGGTTCTGCACCTGCGCGCCATGAGAGGTATTTGACCTGTTTTAATTACATTTTGGCAGTCCACTCGGCACCCCTTTACATTGTCCTGCTCCCTGCTGACGAGAGGCAACTACCTCGAAACACGTGTCCAGGGATGGCTAAATGCAACACATACTTTTTTCTTTTTACACATCGTGGCATAGGCGTACCCGCCGTCGCCACTACATTCACCACAGTCCTTTGGGGCAACTTGCTGGTGTGACGAGCAGTGTGCGACCAACTTGTGTTCAAATTATTACGGCTCCCGCGAGCTATCGGGCTGACGAGCCCTGGTTCTGCACCTGCGCGCCATGAGAGGTATTTGACCTGTTTTAATTACATTTTGGCAGTCCACTCGGCACCCCTTTACATTGTCCTGCTCCCTGCTGACGAGAGGCAACTACCTCGAAACACGTGTCCAGGGATGGCTAAATGCAACACATACTTTTTTCTTTTTACACATCGTGGCATAGGCGTACCCGCCGTCGCCACTACATTCACCACAGTCCTTTGGGGCAACTTGCTGGTGTGACGAGCAGTGTGCGACCAACTTGTGTTCAAATTATTACGGCTCCCGCGAGCTATCGGGCTGACGAGCCCTGGTTCTGCACCTGCGCGCCATGAGAGGTATTTGACCTGTTTTAATTACATTTTGGCAGTCCACTCGGCACCCCTTTACATTGTCCTGCTCCCTGCTGACGAGAGGCAACTACCTCGAAACACGTGTCCAGGGATGGCTAAATGCAACACATACTTTTTTCTTTTTACACATCGTGGCATAGGCGTACCCGCCGTCGCCACTACATTCACCACAGTCCTTTGGGGCAACTTGCTGGTGTGACGAGCAGTGTGCGACCAACTTGTGTTCAAATTATTACGGCTCCCGCGAGCTATCGGGCTGACGAGCCCTGGTTCTGCACCTGCGCGCCATGAGAGGTATTTGACCTGTTTTAATTACATTTTGGCAGTCCACTCGGCACCCCTTTACATTGTCCTGCTCCCTGCTGACGAGAGGCAACTACCTCGAAACACGTGTCCAGGGATGGCTAAATGCAACACATACTTTTTTCTTTTTACACATCGTGGCATAGGCGTACCCGCCGTCGCCACTACATTCACCACAGTCCTTTGGGGCAACTTGCTGGTGTGACGAGCAGTGTGCGACCAACTTGTGTTCAAATTATTACGGCTCCCGCGAGCTATCGGGCTGACGAGCCCTGGTTCTGCACCTGCGCGCCATGAGAGGTATTTGACCTGTTTTAATTACATTTTGGCAGTCCACTCGGCACCCCTTTACATTGTCCTGCTCCCTGCTGACGAGAGGCAACTACCTCGAAACACGTGTCCAGGGATGGCTAAATGCAACACATACTTTTTTCTTTTTACACATCGTGGCATAGGCGTACCCGCCGTCGCCACTACATTCACCACAGTCCTTTGGGGCAACTTGCTGGTGTGACGAGCAGTGTGCGACCAACTTGTGTTCAAATTATTACGGCTCCCGCGAGCTATCGGGCTGACGAGCCCTGGTTCTGCACCTGCGCGCCATGAGAGGTATTTGACCTGTTTTAATTACATTTTGGCAGTCCACTCGGCACCCCTTTACATTGTCCTGCTCCCTGCTGACGAGAGGCAACTACCTCGAAACACGTGTCCAGGGATGGCTAAATGCAACACATACTTTTTTCTTTTTACACATCGTGGCATAGGCGTACCCGCCGTCGCCACTACATTCACCACAGTCCTTTGGGGCAACTTGCTGGTGTGACGAGCAGTGTGCGACCAACTTGTGTTCAAATTATTACGGCTCCCGCGAGCTATCGGGCTGACGAGCCCTGGTTCTGCACCTGCGCGCCATGAGAGGTATTTGACCTGTTTTAATTACATTTTGGCAGTCCACTCGGCACCCCTTTACATTGTCCTGCTCCCTGCTGACGAGAGGCAACTACCTCGAAACACGTGTCCAGGGATGGCTAAATGCAACACATACTTTTTTCTTTTTACACATCGTGGCATAGGCGTACCCGCCGTCGCCACTACATTCACCACAGTCCTTTGGGGCAACTTGCTGGTGTGACGAGCAGTGTGCGACCAACTTGTGTTCAAATTATTACGGCTCCCGCGAGCTATCGGGCTGACGAGCCCTGGTTCTGCACCTGCGCGCCATGAGAGGTATTTGACCTGTTTTAATTACATTTTGGCAGTCCACTCGGCAACTCTTTACATTGTCCTGCTCCCTGCTGACGAGAGGCAACTACCTCGAAACACGTGTCCAGGGATGGCTAAATGCAACACATACTTTTTTCTTTTTACACATCGTGGCATAGGCGTACCCGCCGTCGCCACTACATTCACCACAGTCCTTTGGGGCAACTTGCTGGTGTGACGAGCAGTGTGCGACCAACTTGTGTTCAAATTATTACGGCTCCCGCGAGCTATCGGGCTGACGAGCCCTGGTCCTGCACCTGCGCGCCATGAGAGGTATTTGACCTGTTTTAATTACATTTTGGCAGTCCACTCGGCACCCCTTTACATTGTCCTGCTCCCTGCTGACGAGAGGCAACTACCTCGAAACACGTGTCCAGGGATGGCTAAATGCAACACATACTTTTTTCTTTTTACACATCGTGGCATAGGCGTACCCGCCGTCGCCACTACATTCACCACAGTCCTTTGGGGCAACTTGCTGGTGTGACGAGCAGTGTGCGACCAACTTGTGTTCAAATTATTACGGCTCCCGCGAGCTATCGGGCTGACGAGCCCTGGTTCTGCACCTGCGCGCCATGAGAGGTATTTGACCTGTTTTAATTACATTTTGGCAGTCCACTCGGCACCCCTTTACATTGTCCTGCTCCCTGCTGACGAGAGGCAACTACCTCGAAACACGTGTCCAGGGATGGCTAAATGCAACACATACTTTTTTCTTTTTACACATCGTGGCATAGGCGTACCCGCCGTCGCCACTACATTCACCACAGTCCTTTGGGGCAACTTGCTGGTGTGACGAGCAGTGTGCGACCAACTTGTGTTCAAATTATTACGGCTCCCGCGAGCTATCGGGCTGACGAGCCCTGGTTCTGCACCTGCGCGCCATGAGAGGTATTTGACCTGTTTTAATTACATTTTGGCAGTCCACTCGGCACCCCTTTACATTGTCCTGCTCCCTGCTGACGAGAGGCAACTACCTCGAAACACGTGTCCAGGGATGGCTAAATGCAACACATACTTTTTTCTTTTTACACATCGTGGCATAGGCGTACCCGCCGTCGCCACTACATTCACCACAGTCCTTTGGGGCAACTTGCTGGTGTGACGAGCAGTGTGCGACCAACTTGTGTTCAAATTATTACGGCTCCCGCGAGCTATCGGGCTGACGAGCCCTGGTTCTGCACCTGCGCGCCATGAGAGGTATTTGACCTGTTTTAATTACATTTTGGCAGTCCACTCGGCAACTCTTTACATTGTCCTGCTCCCTGCTGACGAGAGGCAACTACCTCGAAACACGTGTCCAGGGATGGCTAAATGCAACACATACTTTTTTCTTTTTACACATCGTGGCATAGGCGTACCCGCCGTCGCCACTACATTCACCACAGTCCTTTGGGGCAACTTGCTGGTGTGACGAGCAGTGTGCGACCAACTTGTGTTCAAATTATTACGGCTCCCGCGAGCTATCGGGCTGACGAGCCCTGGTCCTGCACCTGCGCGCCATGAGAGGTATTTGACCTGTTTTAATTACATTTTGGCAGTCCACTCGGCACCCCTTTACATTGTCCTGCTCCCTGCTGACGAGAGGCAACTACCTCGAAACACGTGTCCAGGGATGGCTAAATGCAACACATACTTTTTTCTTTTTACACATCGTGGCATAGGCGTACCCGCCGTCGCCACTACATTCACCACAGTCCTTTGGGGCAACTTGCTGGTGTGACGAGCAGTGTGCGACCAACTTGTGTTCAAATTATTACGGCTCCCGCGAGCTATCGGGCTGACGAGCCCTGGTTCTGCACCTGCGCGCCATGAGAGGTATTTGACCTGTTTTAATTACATTTTGGCAGTCCACTCGGCACCCCTTTACATTGTCCTGCTCCCTGCTGACGAGAGGCAACTACCTCGAAACACGTGTCCAGGGATGGCTAAATGCAACACATACTTTTTTCTTTTTACACATCGTGGCATAGGCGTACCCGCCGTCGCCACTACATTCACCACAGTCCTTTGGGGCAACTTACTGGTGTGACGAGCAGTGTGCGACCAACTTGTGTTCAAATTATTACGGCTCCCGCGAGCTATCGGGCTGACGAGCCCTGGTTCTGCACCTGCGCGCCATGAGAGGTATTTGACCTGTTTTAATTACATTTTGGCAGTCCACTCGGCACCCCTTTACATTGTCCTGCTCCCTGCTGACGAGAGGCAACTACCTCGAAACACGTGTCCAGGGATGGCTAAATGCAACACATACTTTTTTCTTTTTACACATCGTGGCATAGGCGTACCCGCCGTCGCCACTACATTCACCACAGTCCTTTGGGGCAACTTGCTGGTGTGACGAGCAGTGTGCGACCAACTTGTGTTCAAATTATTACGGCTCCCGCGAGCTATCGGGCTGACGAGCCCTGGTTCTGCACCTGCGCGCCATGAGAGGTATTTGACCTGTTTTAATTACATTTTGGCAGTCCACTCGGCACCCCTTTACATTGTCCTGCTCCCTGCTGACGAGAGGCAACTACCTCGAAACACGTGTCCAGGGATGGCTAAATGCAACACATACTTTTTTCTTTTTACACATCGTGGCATAGGCGTACCCGCCGTCGCCACTACATTCACCACAGTCCTTTGGGGCAACTTGCTGGTGTGACGAGCAGTGTGCGACCAACTTGTGTTCAAATTATTACGGCTCCCGCGAGCTATCGGGCTGACGAGCCCTGGTTCTGCACCTGCGCGCCATGAGAGGTATTTGACCTGTTTTAATTACATTTTGGCAGTCCACTCGGCAACTCTTTACATTGTCCTGCTCCCTGCTGACGAGAGGCAACTACCTCGAAACACGTGCCCAGGGATGGCTAAATGCAACACATACTTTTTTCTTTTTACACATCGTGGCATAGGCGTACCCGCCGTCGCCACTACATTCACCACAGTCCTTTGGGGCAACTTGCTGGTGTGACGAGCAGTGTGCGACCAACTTGTGTTCAAATTATTACGGCTCCCGCGAGCTATCGGGCTGACGAGCCCTGGTCCTGCACCTGCGCGCCATGAGAGGTATTTGACCTGTTTTAATTACATTTTGGCAGTCCACTCGGCACCCCTTTACATTGTCCTGCTCCCTGCTGACGAGAGGCAACTACCTCGAAACACGTGTCCAGGGATGGCTAAATGCAACACATACTTTTTTCTTTTTACACATCGTGGCATAGGCGTACCCGCCGTCGCCACTACATTCACCACAGTCCTTTGGGGCAACTTGCTGGTGTGACGAGCAGTGTGCGACCAACTTGTGTTCAAATTATTACGGCTCCCGCGAGCTATCGGGCTGACGAGCCCTGGTTCTGCACCTGCGCGCCATGAGAGGTATTTGACCTGTTTTAATTACATTTTGGCAGTCCACTCGGCACCCCTTTACATTGTCCTGCTCCCTGCTGACGAGAGGCAACTACCTCGAAACACGTGTCCAGGGATGGCTAAATGCAACACATACTTTTTTCTTTTTACACATCGTGGCATAGGCGTACCCGCCGTCGCCACTACATTCACCACAGTCCTTTGGGGCAACTTGCTGGTGTGACGAGCAGTGTGCGACCAACTTGTGTTCAAACCTTGGCATGTAAGGATACCTTGGCATGTAAGGATACCTGGCCATGCAGGATGCGTGTTATCTTCTCCCTTTGTGTCTTCAAGGCAGTCCTTACCCAGGGCTTCGGCCACTGTAATTGTGCCGCTGCGCACTACAGCTCATAACTGGGTGCACCTAGGCCTCCCTCTATTACTTGATGCTGTGTCCCCTGCAATTCAACCCTTCGTCTGCCCTTTCCCAAATCAAATCCGATAGTAATCCATGGAGGCTGTTGAATACGTGCCTAAGAGGTATCAATGGTAAAGGCGCGAATAGATACACCTGATGGGGTGGTATCAACATTTTGCCTATCGGCACCCGTACCACTGGGGACAAAGGCAGATCCAAACCTGGACAGACCGGCGTGCCTATGCCACCGCTCTGTCTAGGTTTCCATGTAACAGATTGGCGTCTGAGTGATAAGTATTTGCCCCAGGGTATAGAAACCCATCAAATTGCCAGTTAAGTCCAGTGGGAATCACAGATTCCCTCTGACGGTCCGGTGTCTGCTGGAGTGGGAACAGGCATGATTTGGCTCTAATTCATTTTGAGGCCTGACATCGTATTGAGCATCTCCGTCAGTGGCAATAGGTACGTGCGGGCATCATGTATGTAAATCAAGGCATCATACGGGTACAATGATACCATATGCCATTCACTGAGGCCTGCACTCCCCACATCCGGGCCTTGGTGCGCAGCCGCACGTCAGACACTCCATCGCCATCGCGCATATGAGCGGGTGCAATGGCTCCCCGTCTGGTGGCCCTGCGTATTTAAGTCTTATCTGATATTATCCTGCCAGTGCTGACCTTCGCTGTCGGTTTGATATAGAGCGTCTTCACCCACCGCACGTGGGTAGGTTCCACCTCCAGCAGCCCCAGCACCGTAAAGAGGTACAGCCGGCCCAGGGTGTCAAACGCTTTTTAGGTCTCGCCTGACAGCGCATGCGCTGGTCTGGCGAGACATTTTGTGAGGGCTCCAAAAAGTGCTACCAGGCCAGCCTAGACCTCCAGTGCATGTGCGCGGGCGTGCACGTCACGCTTTACCGCTATTACTTTGACTTTCACGGCCGCTTTGATGTTTGATCGCGATCACTTTTCGGCCCCACGGCCACTTTGATGTTCTCCGTGAGGCTTCAATAGATTGCAGCAGTTAAAACAAGCATTGTCATAGCCAATAGGTCTAGCTTTTGGGACCTTATAAGTGTTTAGTTATGCAACTGTTGCATGGCTAAACACTTATAAGGTCCCAAAGGCGAGACCTGTTGGCTATGCCAATGCTTGTTTTTTATATTAAGCGACACCACCAAACAGGTTTACGTGTCGCTGGGATTCTGGACAACAGCTTCATGTACCACTTCTGTCTGTATGGGTTCCTCCCACTCTGGGGTGGGAAAAGACAAGTAAGGGGGATCTCACGTGAAAAGTCCCTGATTCAATCAATGTTTGTTTCCTCTTGTGCTGCATAGAGGGTGCAATAGTATTCAGTGAAGGCTGAATTAATATCTGTTTGAGAGTTACATTCGTCTCTCTCCATGGTGTGTATGGACCCTATTGGGGAGTGGGGTGTTTTCCCACCTAGCACCTACACTAGAATTTTACTGGCCCACCCCACCTCCCAATGTTGAAGTGCCATGCGTTCTCTTTAGTCCTGTTTCAAGATTCCAGTATCTAATTTACTGTGAATGCACCTGAGCTCTTGGAGATGTCCCGCCCTGTCCTTCTGAGTTCGAATGTCGTTTTCAATGCAGCATAATTCTACCTCTATAGTAATTACCTATGCAGGGTCTACTTCACCCCCCCCCATATAGTGTTAATGCAATGGCCCCACATGACTACCTGGTGTGCCTCTCATTCTATTTCCCTTGTCATGATGGAGCCAGTGTTTAATTCAAAGTCCTGTGTAATACATGTCGCTATGGTGTTACAGAATTGCGCATTCTGCAGTGTCTGTGCACAATTTGGAATTCTTGCTCTCTCCCTACCCCAGTGTAAGATCAGTAGCAGCAGGCAGTGGTCAGAGATAGTGCATGACAAGTATTCTACCATCAAAGTGCACTGACATACCACTTCATTGCAAAGGAAGAGTTCCAGCCATGTGTACACGTTTCATACCGGTAAGTGAAATGAGTACTCTCTGGTGTTCTAGTGCCTCAATCTCCACACATCATACAATCTTATGTTATCTACCCACTGTTGAAAATGCTGTGTCACCCGGCAGGCTCTCGCCTGTGTTCATTGGGGGAGTGGATCTATCTAGTTCAATGTCCGGCACACAGTTATAATCACCTGCCCATATAGTCTGTGTCTGTGGGTTACATATCAGAGAGGGCGTTAATTGGTCCAAGAAATCAACGTAGTTTGTGTTAGGTGCATATATCACTATTAGTGTGAGTGGGTCTGCTTCCAATAATCCCTCTAGGACAACAAATCTGCCCACTTTGTCTATTCTGTGTGACAGCTCTCCACATAGACACACAGAGAGGGGCTTGGTACAGCCTGCACTGCTCCCTGGTTGGCTGAACCACTTAACCATTAGGAGGACCCTGGTTCCCTCAGGTTCCAACCCCTCAGGCAGCATCAAGCGTACCTGTGTCCACCCGCCAGTGCTTCATCCCAGGGCAAGACCACTTAAAGCTATGTCGTCTGCTAGGCAGGGTGAAAGTTCCCGCTCCGGTCTCTCCATCCTCTGACGCACAAGATCTATTTGTGCCAGCATTAGCATCCAAGCCGTGATCTGACGACAGGGCGGTGAATGAATTCCTGCTGTGAAATTGAACATCTGTCACCACCTGTGCCCCTTCCTTCGCTGCTTCTTCATTAGTTGTTCAGTTCGGGGGTTTGCGGTTGCATCGTTTCCTTGATTTCTGCATGTCCCAGAACCCTTTTGGTTGGTCGCCACCATTGTTGATCAGCCCTCCTTTCGCAAGTATTCCCATCCAAGCTTCATCAGGCATCTGTAAGAAGTGTGTTGTCTCACTATCTATCACTCACAGTCTGGTGGGAAAGAGATGGGTGTATTTGAGGCTCATCTGTTGTAACTGCTGTGTATTAAAGGCACCGTTGTTGCACCTCCACTGTGCAGTCTAGGTAGGCAGTTACCAAGGCGTCCTCACAGTGCCATGGTCCTTTGGCCCTGAATGTGTGCAAGATTGTCTCTGCCTCTGTCATTCAAAAGGTGAACAATGACTAGGCGCAGGACTGGCTCAGGTGGCAGGTGCGGATGACCCTGTGAAAACGAACTTTGTTCTCACTTTCAAGCCTACAGCGAAGTCCAAGATGAGCTTTTCCTGGAGAAGGGTTTGGTATTTCGTAATGACAAATTGGTTGCAAGATCAGAAAAATATTGCTGGAGATTTCCAATGAAGGACAGCTTTGCATGGCTGACAGTAAAAAGAGACTTGGGGAAAAGTTTTGTAGGGTGGCTATGAACAGAGATATCGAAGGTTGGGTAGAGAGGTGATTAATCTCTGTACAGATATCTTTTATGGACAGGGTTTTCCTTTGGAAATCCTATCTGACAATGGGGTGCAATTCACTTCACATCAGATGAAAGAGTTTTTGGATGATGCTGGCATTAAGCATAACAGGTGCAGTCTGTATCATCCTCAAAACAATGGTGATGTATAAAGTATGAAGAGGATAATGAGTGACTATATCTGTGGGGTTACTGTGGCCCCCAGATTGTGTTGATAACACTTTGAGAGCTATGTTATGGGCGAACTGTAATACGACTCAGAGTGTCACGTGTGCGACACCTTTCATGGCTTTGAGAAGAAGAAACGTTTGTGACATGTTATTTACAAGATGGCTGTCCAAGATTAAAAATGGTGGGAGTGTGTTGTTGAAAAGTGAAACTGATAAATTACTTATGGAAGCAAAAAGCAATATTTTGAATTGAAAAACAAAGGCTGATATGATGTTATCATACGTTCCAATATTTATTTATATATATATATATATATATATATATATATATATATATATATATTCTTCAAACACAGGTGCCCTATGCACAAGAGCCCACTCAAGCCAGCGCTGACCTGTGGCAAAATCTTTATTCAGGAGGAAACAGCAAACACAGAGAGGGTCAATATCGCTTGTTGTGGTTTCTGCACGATGCGTTGCGGGCATCACTGCCACCATTTTGACCAATTACGCGCCCTCTAATGGGCCAATCAAGTGAATTTCCAGTTAAAAAATTGGTCAATATGGTGGCAGTGGCGTTTGGCTGCAGGTTTGCCCAAAACGCGTCTTGCAGAAACCACAACAGGCGATATTGACCCTCTCTGTGTTTGCTGTTTCCTCCTGAATAAAGATTTTGCCACAAATCAGCGCTGGCTTGAGTGCGCTCTTGTGCATAGTGCACTTGTGTTTGAAGATGTTTTGCGGCCGCCCAGCCACGGAGAGTCGCACCACCCCGAGGATTGTAAGGGGGCCGCGGTGTTCGGCATTTGCCAAGTCCTTTGGAGCAGCACCTGGATGGATTTGAAACAGCGGTACTCTGAGGGGTCCATCCAGGGCTTTATGCTGAGATATTTGCAGCAGGACATTGTGGCCATTACATTACGAGCGCACTGCAAGTCCCAACATTCAGCGGGGGATGAAAATTCACTTGATTGGCCCTTTGGAGGGCGTGTAATTGGTCAAAATGGTGGCAGTGGCGTTTGACTGCAGGTTGTAGTGAGGCACCAAGAAGAAGGGCGTGATGCCCGAAACGCGTCGTGCAGAAACCACAACAGGCGATATTGACCCTCTCTGTGTTTGCTGTTTCCTCCTGAATAAAGATTTTGCCACAAATCAGCGCTGGCTGGAGTGCGCTCCTGTGCATAGGGCACCTGTGTTTGAATATATATATATATATACCTATCTATAGATAGATATACACATATATACATGAGTATCAGATTGGGTTAAGTGAAAGAAACCATCATATCCTTAACATATTCGTTACACTAAAGAAACAAGATTAGTTGTTTAGGTATAGGCCTTTCACCCATAGTATCACCGTGCATCTATGCCATGATAAACGCCCGATCCGTTGTTCCCTGTTTGCAGTTTGTGGATATACCTTGTGTTAACAGAGACATTGCAAAAGTGGTGCAAAACTATTTTCTATATTTATCTGTTTTCCTAATCTAGGTTGGCGCCCCTTGGGCAAAGGTGTCTACAGAGAGTGCACACAATTCCAAAATAGATGCTTTCGTTGACAAATTCTGTTCGGGGAGATAATAGTGAGGGTGTGGTATCTAGTTGTGGTCCACTGTCTATTTGCTCCTCATATATGATGGTAAACATTTTTTTTTTAATCTGTTTATTATTTTGAAGTACAATACATCTTGCTGCCATCCTTTAGCAGCGTAAACATAATGAACATAACATTTCAACAACATTACAGTTCCAGATAGATGCACGGAGCTCAGAGTGTATAACACGCATTCAGTGAATGCCCTGCGGTAACCCCACAGCGAGTACAGTCACATATCACATATCAACAACAGCAGCAATATGAATGGTGTAAAAAGTCAATCAGCATCCACAGATGTTGACCCTGCAAGGGAATGTTTGAGCAGCCCCCAGATATCCTTCTATGATGGTAACATTTATTGTGACTACATAAAAAAAAAAACATGAATGTAACATAACTTGAGCTCATGTAAGGCGATGCAGTCCAGGTCGATTTTGGTCGATTTTGCGCTAGACGGGAAAAAAGAAATAGGGGCATATTAGGAAGACCGACGATAAAATTATCGCCGTTTTAGCAGCAGGAAACTGCCGCTAAAACGGTGATAATGGGCTTGATAATATGCGTTATAGAATTCCAATAGAAGCCCAGGTTAGATGTGCAGGACATCACATACGTTATTCCTATTCATTGTGACTAAGAACTTTACAAAGCTGGTGATTTGCTTACAGAAGGTACAGAACTTCAGAAGCTAACACTGGTTAAATCATATTTTGCGATATATTCCTGTGATCACTTTAAGATCTTAAAAAAGCTCCAAACATCCAGGCTGGAGTACGCCCTCTCCAGAGGCAGGCCTCCCGGTGAGGACCACGAGAACAGAACTCACTCCAGCATCAGAAATGAAAATGACCATGGGACCTTCATCAGGAGGATGAAAAATATCGCACTTTTGGTTACTTAAAACGTCAACCCCCTTCTCATGTATCATTTAGGTAACTAACAATATGTAAAACAAGCATTTACACATGCAATGGGCTTTCCTTCAAAGGGGCAAAAGCCATATGCAACACAAACAATATGAGCTGGCAGTTTGCTGAAGGACATTGGTCTCTAGCAGGGGTTTCATTTTCGGATGTTGCCCTTGTTCTGTGATCACCAATAAAGCACCTACTTACTCTCCACAGACGACTCTTCCTCTTCTTCCGGCTGCCAGACTGGCAAAGAGTGGCCAAACCCATCAATCTCTGTGCACTGCTGCCTGCTGCTCGGAACAAACTCAGTCACGCAAACTACTGCCTGCCGTCGGACCGGGTAAATTAGGGCAACAGCACGTTATCCTTTCATTGCACTTGTCGTGACTTTCACCGAAACGGTGGTCATTGGGATGGTATGCTTAATCCTATGACTCATGGTGCATTTCACTTTGGCTGCCATCTTAACGTAGGCAGCACGCCATCGGGGTGGGCTCCCAGATCGTCGTCACGTCTCTCCACGCGCGGGGACCACCATGCGGAGTCTCACCAGAGGGGAGGCACTTCGGCTGCACACACGCACGCCGGCTCCACACGCGCCATCACAGCAGGCAGCACTGCATGAGCGACCGGGGTAGACACCCGTGTCGTGGCCCTCACACACGGACGCGATCAGGTAGGCTCCCGACTCACGCTGAATCGCCGTCCGGAGCACTCCACGCTCACGGAGCTCGTCCAAGCAGTCCCACCTTCCAGGCATGCACCACGCGCTTCGTGGCCAACCCTCGTCGCCAGTTGTAGTGTCGGCGGAGGTACGACGCAGACACGTGTGAGGGTTCACTACTTCTCTTTATTAGATGCGACCTACTTCGTCGCTAGCCTGCCTCTAACTGCCGTTCTTTCCCGGGCATCCCCTTGCCCCGCCTTGGTCCCGCCCCTCCATGCCTCCTAGTCCGAGGCAGTCCTAGCACCCTTCTAATGCAGCACCACATTACAATTGGGTTTTTTCACAAAGTGCAACAATCAAGAGTTCGAGCACAAGTCCTTGCCTTAGCATTGGCACTGGAATCAAGAAGCACATAGTCATCGCAAACCACTTTGATGGGCGTTGCATGATCCCCCTCTTATCAGTAGCAGCAACTAGGAGACTATGCAGCCAATGTTCTGAATGTACAATAAAATCAACAATCTCAGGCGCGCAACGCCCAGAGGGCTGGATCATGGATCGTTAGTGCAGTCCTAGAACACATTTAAAGGTGCTTTTTATTTGTATTTGCTGTTTGAAGTAAGTGATAAAAATACCGGCTTTATGTGATTTTGCTTATGTTTGTACTGGCTGGGACAGCAAAATACCGGTAGTGTCGGTAGCAATCCGATCAGATGGCAACCCTAATCAGGAGACCAAAAATTTGTTGCAGGATCAGCACATTATTTATTTCCTCCACCCTCCATCCCGGATTGATGCCATAATAGCAATAGTTTAACATACCTGAAACCCTACACCAGCCGTCGATACAATGCTGAGTTACTCCAAGTATTTGGGTATACATCCTGAATTCAGACAACTCACTCCTCATTCTCATCACTCACCCTTCACTTGCACTCACAGCGATCACACTGCACTCACTGTCACCATGCACTCACGCCATTCACTCTCCTCCTACCCTGCACACACATGACACTCCACTCACTGGTCATTTTCACCGCTCACCCTACACTCACAGCGATCACATTGCACCCATGCTGTTACCCCACACTCGCACCGTTCATCCTCCTTTTATCCTGCGCTCACATGAGCACACCATTCATCTTGCACTCACAGCGACCACACTGCAGTCAAGCCCCTCGCCATGAACACGCAACCATTCTCCCTCCACTTACTCTGTGGTCACATGAGCACACCAATCACCCTGCACTCACAGTGATCACACTGCACTCACACCATTCACCATGCACTCACATTTTCATCCTGCGCTTACATGAGCACACTATTCACCCTGCACTCATGTGACACTTCACTCACCTGTCACTCGCACTTCTCACTTTGCAATCTAACTCAGACAAACACATCACTCACTGTGCATTAATTCCTCCCACTCCGCACTTTCGCCGCACCCAAACTCGTATGTCACATCACTCACCCTGCAGTCACTACTCTCACCCTACTCTTATACTGTTACATCATTCATTGTGCACTCACATAGGCACTCCTGTCACTCACACAGCTCACCCTTCACTCACATCTTCACTCCCATGGGCCATCTACTCACCCTGCACTCGCACTACGCAAATAAGCACAGCACCCCCTGTGGAGTCACACCACTCACCCTGCACTTGCTCCTCTCACCCTGCACTTGCTCCTCTCACCCTGCACTCACATGGACAAACTGAGTCTGCATTCATACAGGCACTCTGCTCATCCTGCCTGCACACAGGGACAATAGCCTGCCGTAGCTCATGGGACATATCACTCACACTAACTGCTCTCACCATGCACTCACCAGTTACTCTCACAGATCACCCTTCACTCTCGCCGCTCATCCTGCACCACACACAGGTACAGCACTCACCCTGCATTTACGGTGCTCACACCACCCTGCACTCACTCCTCTCACTCTGCACGCACTTCTCTCACCAGACACTCACATGGGCCCTCCTCTCACATTGCATTTGTGCAGCTCACCTGCAGGGCCGGACTGGCTGTAGCGGGCACCGGGCAATCCCCCGGTGCACCGCACGGCTGGGGGCCGGTTTTGGGCCCCTGGGGGACGTTTTTGCAGCATTGCTACTAAATCGGCCCTGTGACAAAATCAGCCGAAAACCGGCCCTGGCAAAGAGCTCGGCGGCACCCCAAGCCCCGGGGGGGCCAGCCGAACACTTTGCTAGGGCCGGTTTTGGTTCCCAGTCCGGCCCTGCTCACCTGACACTCACATCGGCACATTTGTCACCCTGCACTCGCACCACTCACTCACACTATTCACCATCATCCAGCACTTACGAGTACACCTCTTACTCTGCACATATAAAAATTACAGAACTCTCATGAATATACACCTATTTCTTCAAAAGCACCCACAGAATACCTGCTCTTTCCGTGGTACTAGATGCTTGCTTAATTCCATCTTCAACAATGGGGCTGGTGCAAGAGGGTGGAGTGGACTGAGAATGTGGGATGGCACAAGGAGGGAGACTAAGGCTGAGGTTTTGGGGTATGGTGCTGAATTGAGGATCGTGTCACACAAGCCATTACTGGCTTACCATTCACCGCAATGATTTATTACGGGACATATTTTTTTTTACATTGTAAGTTGGGTCTCAAAAACCCATAAGTGCATTTATTAGTTCATTTCCAATACTGTAACTACTTGACCACGTGTGAAACCAAATATAAGTCCTGTACCTCTATTTTAAGGAAGTGCACTTTTCATTGACATCATACTTGTAACAAACATTGACAACGCAATATATTATTATTTTTGAATAGCTTATAGAGAATATGTTTTTATTAAACTGCACTAAAAGGCAAGGCAGGTATTGCAGAAGCATCAGGGTAAACATTTCTAACATAATAAAAGCAGAATGACAAATGGAAGTGTGAGTTGAAGCGTGTCTGTGTGTAAGTGCGACAGAGTACAAAGTTACAGAATAGTGCAAGATATATAGTGAGAATGTGTGTGTGAGTGTATGTGTGTAATTCGTGCAAGTGTGCTGCTGGTCTGACATATTGGATGTTATTCTTGCCTTATGGACAAGGGCACTAATAGCATATAGATGGCAGGTGTTCCCTATGGTGAACTACAGGTCTGGACATGCTTCTATGAAGACGCCATAATTGGCTATGGGGACTCGAACTGCCTAACTGAGAAAACCTCTAACCCAGTTATACCTAGCGGCAGGGACACAGAACACGCGCCACCACACCTGGCCGAAAGTCCTGACACGATTCACGTAAATTCTCAGCATATGGGGTAGATCTATAGCAAAATATTGGAACTGATATTTGAAGTTACTCTTGTCATAAGATTTCCTGCACTCATATTATAGGGGGTGTCAGTGACAAAATTCTGACATTTATATATCGGTGGGGATTTTTACAGGTACCGATGACTGTGGATGAAGTATCCATGGTAAAATGTCAGGCACTGTCATATTGAATGTACTCCTTGCCATAAGTGGATCACTCAAGAAAAAAAAATGACCTTGGTATAGTGGAAGTAATTTCTGACAACACATTTGAAAAAAAATTAGATCTACTCCTAGGAAAGGCCAGGCTTCACTGGTGCACCATGAAAGTACTGGAATATTTCATGAATGTCCTATAAGGGTCAGAGGCGTTTTAGAAATTTGATCTAAAAAATTTCAATAAATTCTCAGAGGCAAAGTCTTCTCTCCCTTAAGTCATCTACAAGAAATCTGTTAAATTGTTTTGCTTGCTGGAATTTGGAAGAAGTATCACACCCCACCACTTACATAGATCATTGTCCTCATATAATGGCTACGAGGTTAGCTCTGACCCCATTTCTGGAAATGCTTGTCCTGCCCCATAGCTGGGAGCAGGTCTGGCTTTAAGGCAGTGCGACCGGTGCAGCCGCACCTGGCGTTGACTTTGGTGAGGGGCGCTTTGTTTAAAAATAATTTTTGGTTTAAAAGCACATGAACTTCCTTGTGTATCAGGCAGTTTACAGGCAACAATAATAATGTCAAGATAAGTCTGGTGATTAATGTTCCTACTAGTGAGAGTTCAGAGTTTTGTCTAGTGGCAGTTTTGGCTCATCCTAAAGTAGTGTAGAGGTTTAATGTACCTGCTGCAAAGAACGTGTACCATGCAGATCACAGAACTGAGTGAGTGTGAGTGAACTATGAGTAGCACTATAAAAACATGAATTGTAAGTCAGAGAGAGGCTATGGAGAGATGAGGTGCATTGTTGAAGAGTGGTAATTAGAGAATTCATGGAGAAGGAGGTTATGGGGGAGGAGAGCGCCAAAAAAGTATTTTGTAACAGCCGCCACCAGCGCTCGAGCTGGCCCTGGCTGGGAGTCTTAGCCCCCAACCCCCCGAAGTTGGGGTCTAGTTGCGCCCCTGCCAATCGGGCATGCACTTCAGGTAATGGATTCTCACACGTAGTGTACAATGAATTATTTTGGCAATGTTTGCAGGTTGTAAGTTGACAATGGATTACTGAACAAAGAGCATGTTGAATATCAGGGTGTATCTCAGGGTGGCTTTTCTTAAAAGGAGTTTGGCCCTGATTCTGGCCGCTCACTCCACCATAGCCCATTTGACCAGTTCCTTTAACCAGCGCTTCAAATGAGGGGTTGCGCTTGCCTTGCAGGACATTGCTATCTGCTGCTGAAAAAGCACCAAGGCCAGGTCAATGAACCTGCAGGTGTATTTACCTCCCTTAGTCCTGGGCCTTACGCCCAGTAGGCAGTATTCGCAGGTAGTGGATATCTGCGGTCCACCAGTTCTGATAACAGCCCTGTAACTTCCCTTCTTGTGAGCTGAAGCGGCTGGCAGTCCCACACCATATGATGGAAACCATCATCTTGCTCGCGACACCTGGGGCATTCCGAAGTGGCCCTCTGGAACACGCGGTGAACGCGCTTCTGAGTCAGATAAGTCTAGGGTAAGTAATTAAACCCTATGTAGCAGAACCGGGGGTTTGTGGGGATTTATTTTAGTTGCATTTCAGACCCCCTCCCACATTTTATCTGCCACTACTGTTTCGAGGTCGGCTGCCACTTTGCTCTGGCTTTCAATTCTACTATTTACTGTAGTGTGTGCAAAGCATTGTATATCCCAGTGACGGCTTACTTTTAGTCGCCGTGTGTGAGCAGTACTTGCAGTGGTAGTGACGTCACTAGTTCAGCATGCCCCCGTCCCCGCAGGGCAAGCACGGCATGTTGCATGGTGTCGTATTCCAGGAAATGCCCCACCAGTATCCCATTCATGTCTCTCGTGTCTTGAAGGGACTCCAATTGTCCCTCGTTATACAAGCCTTCGGTGTGTCCCTCCTGCCTCTGTCCAGGGGGCCTATCACTCAGGCCCATGAAGTTCTTTATTGTCAGTAGAGACCAGATTGGTCATTGGGGGGCCTAGAGTCTTCCGTCACCTCGTATATACCGATGCCAGCATTTGCTTGCGTTTGCATGTGATCGTTTCTCAACAGCCATGTAAGGATACCTTAGCATGTAAGGATACCTTGGAGTAAGGATACCTTGGCATGTAAAGATACCTTGCCTTGTAAGGATATCTTGGCATGTAAGGATACGTTGGGATGTAAGAATACCTTGCCATGTAAGGATACCTTGGCATGTTGTTCTGCTTGGGTTGTCGGATCAGATAGAACCCGCTCAACAGAGCCTCTCTAACCCAGCCAGAACGTTACCCCCTCCCTAGGGCCTATTCACAATAAGTAACCACATATATATATATACCACCTAAGGACAGGGAATTCCTACTATATATACCAAGACCTCTTATAATACAAGTGGCGGCCTCGCGATCCCAGACGGACCCAGGACTTCCTACCCAGACGGCAGCCTTAGCCTCGCGGTCCCAAACGGACCCAGGACTTCCTGCCCAGACGGCAGCCTTAGCCTCGCGGTCCCAAACGGACCCAGGACTTCCTACCCAGACGGCAGCCTTAGCCTCGCGGTCCCAAACGGACCCAGGACTTCCTACCCAGACGGCAGCCTTAGCCTCGCGGTCCCAAACGGACCCAGGACTTCCTGCCCAGACGGCAGCCTTAGCCTCGCGGTCCCAAACGGACCCAGGACTTCCTACCCAGACGGCAGCCTTAGCCTCGCGGTCCCAAACGGACCCAGGACTTCCTACCCAGACGGCAGCCTTAGCCTCGCGGTCCCAAACGGACCCAGGACTTCCTACCCAGACGGCAGCCTCAGCCTCGCGGTCCTAAATGGACCCAGGACTTCCTACCCAGACGGCAGCCTCAGCCTTGCGGTCCTAGATGGACCCAGGACTTTCTACCCAGACGGCAGCCTTAGCACGAGTTCATCCTATGATCACCATAACATACAACAAGGGAATCAGTGTTACTATTTATCAGATCACACAAGAACTGCCAGTTTGAGCACAACCTGTTCTCTGGTTCGAGGGGCTCCTCTCTCCCTTATTCAGTTACCACTTACCTGATCAGGGTTAACATCTGTTCATGTCAAGTCACAGCTGACTAGAAGAATAGGCTACCCTCTTATACAAGAACACGCAGCACATGTCGATTCACTACAAACTGACTTTATTATATATCATATACGCAAGCACATAACATTACTGTGTAACACATAACCTGTAAAGAAAAGTGAAAGATTAGGTTGTACACTCTAATAAGAAAGGGGTCGACATCACCTTAGTCGTGTGTAGCCTGCACTCAATGGTCATCTAGGTTCCCTTCTCGTCTGTGCCTCGGCTCGCCTGGAGATCACACCTCCGTAGCTCCCTTCTCCGAGTCACTGGGACCTCTTCCTCATCGGCTACTCTCTCCTCTCTGGCAATTCTGCTAGAAGAGTATCTGTCTCTTGGTCTTTCTCCGCCCTCAAGTTTGTCATCTGTCTTCCCTGGAATAAGTAATAGCTTTTCTGCTAACGGCTAGGTGCCGCCTATGGATTGAAAGAATAAGTGCCAGTATCTGCCTCAGACTTTCACTAATATAGAGGTGCATTTTCTCATGGAAAATTCCAGCCCGTAACCTGCCGCCCACCAAATTCTTGTACCTCCCCGTGCCAAGGACACTTTCCCAGCCGGCCGGCCTGATGTAGCGTCTTCGGCATGAAGAAAAATACAATCCTTCGATAAGGGTCGGTCTGAACCGGTTCTCTCCAAGCGAATAACACCTCATAACTAAAACATCCCCTTTAACCTAGAAGCATCTCAAGCTGCTGGAGCAGGAAGAAAGATGGAGTCTCCCCCGTTTGGGGCCTACCAGGCCTGAATTCAGCACGGCTCCATGAAATACCCTCACTACAGGGCAGGTTATCCCTAAGACTAACAAATCTATCCCCTAGGATATGTGTGCAAGCCCTAATCTATGGGGAAGAACACAGGATCATGTCGAAGTGCCTAGAAAATAGACACTTAGGCTTGAATGGTAGAGAGACTGAAGTCACCCTAATCACCCATCAACACAATAGGGCCGGGAAAATCGAGCAGTACATTTCACCCTTGACTTCAGTCTATTATACATTCATTAAACAGAACTAACATCTGTGGAGGAATAATATGAAACAAAGCTAACTGATCTATGTCTAGTACCAAATGTGCAAAATTGAAGTAGTGAAGGAATACACTGAATAAAGCAACAAATAGAAATCAAAACAGCGATGGTAATTAGAATACCTCCTAATATTCGACGTAACAGATACAGGTCAGGTAACCAATTAAAGAGCCAGTCAAACCAGCCCTGATCAATGTGTTTTCTAACTTCCTCCGTCAAATCATGTAACCTGTCAATGTGGGCGCGAATAGATTGTGTATGATCAGACAAGTTAAAACAACAAAGACCCTCAAAATCAGAGCAGTCATGTCCATGTTTAAGCAAAAGATAATCAATGGCCTCTCTATTTTGCAGGATGGCTCTACGTTCACCCTGGGCGTCTAACAGCATGTCAGATAGGACTGTAGAAGTATGATTAATGGATTTTACCATCCAGCAGGCCATTTTCTCAATAGATTTAGCATTATAAACCGCCAAAGCAGGAACACCAATAATTGAAATAGCCAGGCTAAGGTATTCAGACTTGGAATATAAATGCAAAGATGAGTCACAATCCTCCTGTAACATCACTGCATCTCGAATCACACGAGAATTGGCATTCGGATGTGACGAGAACATTAGTAAGCTGAGTCTTGTAATAGCACAGGGGCCACCAGAAATATTCGCGGGGACATATGGCCAAGAAGTATTACAAGTCAAAATGGGTTTGGGTCTCAGGGATTAATTTTAATGACCACTCAGCACTACACTCCCCAAAAGTAACTAAACACAATACAAAAAGTAATGGAGGGTCAAAGGTATGAAATTCACAAGATACGACTATGTAATGGAGCTAGTGATATTGGTTCGCTAGACAGGGTACATCATTCATAGTTTTTGAAAAATACCCATCAGTAGCTCTTCCTGGGCGCCCTTTTCATCATGTGGGTTCCTTCTAACCATGAAGGATAGGGAAAGAGTTTAGTCATGAATGACAACATAGGAACCAGTGATGGTATAACTGGGTCGCAGGGGGCTACTGAAAAGCAGTGCAAGAAAAAAAGTGAAATAGTGCAAAAGTGCAAAGTAGTGATATAAAATTAGATGGCTCTGAGGAAAGTACTTATTTATTTGAAACCTCAAAGTCTCTAAAGCTTAAAAAGAGCGAAATTGGTAGTTTTAACTAATAGCTACCAACAGGTTGGTCGACATGTTTCAGCAGGAATTACGGATCACACTGGTATCCACTGCATTCTTCAGGACCTGTGTCGCTACTGCTAGTGTTGTGTAAAGAAAATATGAAAAAGGAAAAGGTATCACCTGGGTATTAGTGAAGGATCATTCTCCCAGCATATTGTGCAGGAGAGTACTGCCTCACCTCACCTGGCAAACAGCTCAGGTAATTGAAGCACCGCTCTGTCCGTCGGTACTTCCAGCGTCCCTCTGGCTCCAGCCAGAGGGACGCTGGAAGTACCGACGGACAGAGCGGTGCTTCAATTACCTGAGCTGTTTGCCAGGTGAGGTGAGGCAGTACTCTCCTGCACAATATGCTGGGAGAATGATCCTTCACTAATACCCAGGTGATACCTTTTCCTTTTTCATATTTTCTTTACACAACACTAGCAGTAGCGACACAGGTCCTGAAGAATGCAGTGGATACCAGTGTGATCCGTAATTCCTGCTGAAACATGTCGACCAACCTGTTGGTAGCTATTAGTTAAAACTACCAATTTCGCTCTTTTTAAGCTTTAGAGACTTTGAGGTTTCAAATAAATAAGTACTTTCCTCAGAGCCATCTAATTTTATATCACTACTTTGCACTTTTGCACTATTTCACTTTTTTTCTTGCACTGCTTTTCAGTAGCCCCCTGCGACCCAGTTATACCATCACTGGTTCCTATGTTGTCATTCATGACTAAACTCTTTCCCTATCCTTCATGGTTAGAAGGAACCCACATGATGAAAAGGGCGCCCAGGAAGAGCTACTGATGGGTATTTTTCAAAAACTATGAATGATGTACCCTGTCTAGCGAACCAATATCACTAGCTCCATTACATAGTCGTATCTTGTGAATTTCATACCTTTGACCCTCCATTACTTTTTGTATTGTGCAAGAAGTATTACCACATGAGAAAAGCCATCCGGCAGGTAGCAACATCGTGCGATAATGACTAGGGGTAACTACCAAACTCTTGCAAGTCATATTGTTCATGACCGAAGCACATGTTTTCGGTGTCCTTTGAAAGCACAAAGTTCGCTCATGAAAGGTGAAGGAAGTAGCACCTTTCAATTTCAAATGTAGACATTCAGAAATTGCACTAGGATTACATGTAAGAAAAAAGCATATATCACCTTGTGTGATATTATAGGTAACTATTTGGGATTGGACGGGGGGTATCCTGTCCGGTAGTTCAGTACATAAGGGGCAATACGTATGGGTGGCAAAATCGCCCAGAAGAACATTGGGGCGAGCCTTCGAAATGTTGAAAATATTAGTTAGGGTTTCCAGTGAAGCAGGGACAGCAACCAGACAGGTCGCTAGGATGTCATGTACAGATCTCATCGGCGTCAAACAAAAGTGAGGGGCATCGGTCACCCTTTTCGCCAGTAGTGTCCAAAAGTTCGATGACGAATCCCACGCAGCGAAGGAACGCGACACTCGGGCGCGTAGCTCATCCGGGGTTGACGGGAGTCCTCCTCTCTCGTCGAACCAACCCGAAAACAGTCCTGCGACGACACATCCTGCAGCGACAGTCCAAAGAATGATCTGAAAGAGAATCAAATACAGGCATTAATCATTCTCGTAAGTAACATTTGTCAGCCGGGACCACTTCCCAGCTATCTTTCCCTGGTCTCATAACTAAAATGGTATTATCATGACCGGTGGCGATGACCTCTGCCTGTTCAGGGGGAGTCTTAGGCGACTGCACCCAAACCCTGGCCCCAGGGTTATCTGTGGAGCCAAAACCTTTCTGGCCTCGTACAGTTAGCAAAGTTGGGGCAGTGCCTTTTACCATCCCACCACTGAAGACAGGCATTATCAGTAATTGAGCCACTCGGTCAGTTCGATGGATCAGCAAATCAGCCTCACTGCTATTTAGCAGGAGCACCTTAATCTCTCCCTGATAATCGCTGTCAATGACCCCTCCAAGTACCTGAATGCCTTTTACAGCCAGCCCCGATCTAGGGGCGATTAATCCAAAATTCCCGGGTGGTATATGAACACCAACACCGGTCGCGATGATGACCCGATCTTTACCTTTTAGAACGGTGTCATCCATGGCATGCAAGTCTAAACCTGCCGACCCTGGGGTCGCTCTACATGGAGCCAAAGCTCCGGGAGTAATCTCCCAGTACATCACAGTCTCTCTGATTTCATTTGGCTGAGCATTAACATTCGGAGGGAACAAACGCATAAGTGGAGATTCAGCATTTAGAAAAGGACGATTATTCAAAATTAATAGTGCTTGGGACAAAAAGTCTCGCCAATTCTTATATTTGTCATCAGTTAGTTTACGCAGCTGCCCCTTCAGCAGACCATTCAATCTCTCCACAAGACCTGAGGCCTGTGGATAGTACGGGACATGAAACACCCAGTCAATATTGTTTTCCACACAGAATTCCTGTACCAATCTTCCACGAAAATGGGATGCATTGTCAGATTGAATTTGGAATGGCACACCATAATACATGATAATCAATTCCAATGTTTTAATGGTATTCAATTGGGTAGCTTGCTTACAGGGAAGGGCTACCAACAAGCCACTGTATGTATCAACAATAGTGCAAACATATTGACAATTCCTGCTCATGGGAAGTGGACCAATGTAATCAATTTGCCAAATTTGAGCGGGCAGTTTCCCGCGATGTAAATGACCTTTAACAATTTGGGGCACTTTGCGCTGTCTGATATGCTGACAAATTGGACAATGTAAAATAACATTCTTGATCAAATCTAAGGGAATATAAATTCCTCGATCAGCAGCCCACCTGCTAGTGGCTTTCTCTCCAAAATGTCCTGCCTTCTGGTGGGCCCATTTCGCCAATCCCGCCATATCAGAATCTTGCCTGTCCACCACTGCCTCAGCAATTTTAGATTTCTCATCTGCAATGTTATGAAAAAATTTGTCAAGAGAATCTATAGGGGTGTGAGCATCCACATGGAAGATTGTAACAGTACTCTGTGGGAGCATCTCCCAAATCTCTTGCCATAACTCTTTTCCCCACAACTGTTTTGAATGCAATTCCCAATTATGGGAATGCCAAGTCGGTAACCAAACTGCCAGTCCATTGGCAGTAGACCAAGAGTCGGTGAAAATATGACATGTGCCGGGTAATTCTTGTTTCAGGACTTGATAAACAGCATACAATTCAGCAAATTGGCTGCTCTTACCTTCACCAGTTGTGCTCAGCAGTTTCTGTGTGACCGGATTATAGGACACCGCTTTCCAGTGCCGTTTCGGCCCTATGAACCTTGCTGAACCATCCGTAAACCAGACATGGTTCCTGTCCTCCGCGGACAAATCATCATAGGGTCTACCCCACTTGACAGGAGACTCCTGTACTAAAGGTACGGAACATACACTCTCAGTCTCAGTCGATGGCGCTCGCGCCACCTGCTCATGTAAAGATGCAACTCCTTTCTGTCCCACACGTGCCCTGTCTTGTATATACCATTTCCATTTAATCACACTCGCCTCTTGAGCGTGTCCAATGCGGTGAGTTTTTGGCGAACTCATAACCCACTGCATAATAGGAATCTCAGGTCGCAAAACTATATCATGTCCCAAAGTCAATTGCTCGGTATCCACCAGAGCCCAATAACATGCAAGTAACTGTTTCTCAAAGGGTGTATAACGCTCACTAGCATCAGGTAACTTTTTGGTCCAGAAACCCAACGGCACTCTACTCCTGCCTTGCTTCTGCCACAAACTCCAATTCGCATAAAGGCCCTGTACAGACACATTTAAATCTACCTCCCCATCATGTACGGGCCATAAATCCAAAGCATGTTGAATTGCCTCTTTTGCTAGGTCGAACGCATCTTGCTGTGGTGTATCCCAATCAAACGCATTCTTTTTACGGGTGACACGGTACAAGGGGGCCAATATTTGACTCAAATGAGGAATATGCTGACGCCAAAAACCAAATAAACCAATGAAGCTTTGGGCTTCTTTCCTATTCCTTGGAACTGCAAAATCAAGAATTTTCTGTTTAACCTGAGGGATCACTTCACGGTGCCCTTCATGCCAATTAATACCCAAAAATTTCACAGCCTGGGACGGCGCTTGTAGTTTATCCGGATTGATTTCCCAACCTTTCTCACGCAGGCACCCAATGACTCTGTCCAATTGGGTCTGAACTTCCTCTTGTGTTTCGCCTTGGATCAAAACATCATCAATATAATGACACATCTGAACCTGTGGATGAACCGGTACCTCAGCCAAATGCTCTGCCACCAGCCGGTGACATATAGTAGGGCTATGCACATAGCCCTGAGGAAGACTCCTAAACGTCATTTGACGCCCATTCCACGTAAAACTGAACTGTTCCTGACACTCAGGGGCAATCGGAATCGAAAAGAAAGCATTAGCAATATCAATTGACGCATACCATGTACCCGGATGTTTTTGGATTCTTTCAATTAGGGTAATAACATCCGGTACTGCAACGGTCAAAGAGGGTGTGTGTTTGTTCAATTCTCGATAATCAACAGTCATACGCCAAGAATTATCACTTTTACGTACAGGCCAAACAGGATTATTCCAAGCAGAAGTAACTGGGGCTATAACACCTGCATCCACCAACTCCTGAATAGTGGTACTAATCTCCTCATGACCACCCGGAATACGATACTGCTTCTGACAAACCACTTTTGTAGCCTGAGGAACTTTTATGGGGGGCATTCGTAAACGACCAACCCGTATAGGCCTGGACGATATATAATGCGTAGTTCCAAATTGGTAACATCCATCATCTAAATGCAAAGTCATTCCTTTCAAAATATCTATTCCAATTATGAATTCCAAGAGAGGCACCACTAGTACAGAATATTCTTTTCTAGGAATTCTACCTATTCTCATTTCAAGTAATGTTTGAATTGCGGGAGTTTCCTTTCCACCTAATCCGGTAATTGTAAAAGGCTGACCTTTAAACTTCTTTGATTTACCATGAATATTTTGACTTTCTAGAAAACATTGTGAAAAAGAAAGAAGAAAAGAAAGAAAAAGAAAAGAAAGAAGAAGAAAAACTATACACACAATTATACTACAAATAATATACAAACAAAACCACGCACACGCCGAAGCAAACACGAGACAACACGACGCACACAGGTTTCGAAAACGGTTCGTGACGCCAAATGTTCTGCTTGGGTTGTCGGATCAGATAGAACCCGCTCAACAGAGCCTCTCTAACCCAGCCAGAACGTTACCCCCTCCCTAGGGCCTATTCACAATAAGTAACCACATATATATATATATACCACCTAAGGACAGGGAATTCCTACTATATATACCAAGACCTCTTATAATACAAGTGGCGGCCTCGCGATCCCAGACGGACCCAGGACTTCCTACCCAGACGGCAGCCTTAGCCTCGCGGTCCCAAACGGACCCAGAACTTCCTGCCCAGACGGCAGCCTTAGCCTCGCGGTCCCAAACGGACCCAGGACTTCCTACCCAGACGGCAGCCTTAGCCTCGCGGTCCCAAACGGACCCAGGACTTCCTACCCAGACGGCAGCCTTAGCCTCGCGGTCCCAAACGGACCCAGGACTTCCTACCCAGACGGCAGCCTTAGCCTCGCGGTCCCAAACGGACCCAGGACTTCCTGCCCAGACGGCAGCCTTAGCCTCGCGGTCCCAAACGGACCCAGGACTTCCTACCCAGACGGCAGCCTTAGCCTCGCGGTCCCAAACGGACCCAGGACTTCCTACCCAGACGGCAGCCTTAGCCTCGCGGTCCCAAACGGACCCAGGACTTCCTACCCAGACGGCAGCCTTAGCCTCGCGGTCCTAGATGGACCCAGGACTTCCTACCCAGACGGCAGCCTCAGCCTCGCGGTCCTAAATGGACCCAGGACTTCCTACCTAGACGGCAGCCTCAGCCTCGCGTTCCTAGATGGACCCAGGACTTTCTACCCAGACGGCAGCCTTAGCACGAGTTCATCCTATGATTACCATAACATACAACAAGGGAATCAGTGTTACTATTTATCAGATCACACAAGAACTGCCAGTTTGAGCACAACCTGTTCTCTGGTTCGAGGGGCTCCTCTCTCCCTTATTCAGTTACCACTTACCTGATCAGGGTTAACATCTGTTCATGTCAAGTCACAGCTGACTAGAAGAATAGGCTACCCTCTTATACAAGAACACGCAGCACATGTCGATTCACTACAAACTGACTTTATTATATATCATATACGCAAGCACATAACATTACTGTGTAACACATAACCTGTAAAGAAAAGTGAAAGATTAGGTTGTACACTCTAATAAGAAAGGGGTCGACATCACCTTAGTCGTGTGTAGCCTGCACTCAATGGTCATCTAGGTTCCCTTCTCGTCTGTGCCTCGGCTCGCCTGGAGATCACACCTCCGTAGCTCCCTTCTCCGAGTCACTGGGACCTCTTCCTCATCGGCTACTCTCTCCTCTCTGGCAATTCTGCTAGAAGAGTATCTGTCTCTTGGTCTTTCTCCGCCCTCAAGTTTGTCATCTGTCTTCCCTGGAATAAGTAATAGCTTTTCTGCTAACGGCTAGGTGCCGCCTATGGATTGAAAGAATAAGTGCCAGTATCTGCCTCAGACTTTCACTAATATAGAGGTGCATTTTCTCATGGAAAATTCCAGCCCGTAACCTGCCGCCCACCAAATTCTTGTACCTCCCCGTGCCAAGGACACTTACCCAGCCGGCCGGCCTGATGTAGCGTCTTCGGCATGAAGAAAAATACAATCCTTCGATAAGGGTCGGTCTGAACCGGTTCTCTCCAAGCGAATAACACCTCATAACTAAAACATCCCCTTTAACCTAGAAGCATCTCAAGCTGCTGGAGCAGGAAGAAAGATGGAGTCTCCCCCGTTTGGGGCCTACCAGGCCTGAATTCAGCACGGCTCCATGAAATACCCTCACTACAGGGCAGGTTATCCCTAAGACTAACGAATCTATCCCCTAGGATATGTGTGCAAGCCCTAATCTATGGGGAAGAACACAGGATCATGTCGAAGTGCCTAGAAAATAGACTTCATTCACTACTCTAACCCTTAGGCTTGAATGGTACAGAGACTGAAGTCACCCTAATCACCCATCAACACAATAGGGCCGGGAAAATCGAGCAGTACACATGTAAGGATACCTTGGCGTGTAAGGATACCTTGGCATGTAAGGATACCTTGGCATGTAAGGATACCTTGGCGTGTAAGGATACCTTGGCGTGTAAGGATACCTTGGCATGTAAGGATACCTGGCCCTGCAGGATGCGTGTTATCTTCTCCCTTTGTGTGTTCAAGGCAGTCCTTACCCAGGGTTTCGGCCACTGTAATTGTGCCGCTGTGTACTACAGCTCATAAATGGGTGCACCTAGGCCTCCCTCTATTACTTGATGCTGTGTCCCCTGCAATTCAACCCTTCGTCTGCCCTTTCCCAAATCAAATCCGATAGTAATCCATGGATGCTATTGAATACGTGCCTAAGAGGTATCAATGGTAAAGGCGCGAATAAATACACCTGATGGGTGGTATCAACATTTTGCCTATCGGCACCCGTACCACTGGGGACAAAGGCAGCGAGATCCAATACGGGATAGACCGGCGTGCCAAAGCCACCCCTCTGTCTAGGTTTCTATGGAACAGATTTGGCGTCTGAGTGATAAATATTTACCCCAAGATATTGAAACCTGTCCAATTCCCAGATTAGTCCAGTGGGCATCACAGATTCCCTCTGACGGTCCGGTATCTGCTGGAGTGGGAACAGGCATGATTTGGGCCAATTCATTTTGAGGCCTGACATCGCCTCAAACGTATTGTGCATCTCCGTCAGTGGCAATAGGTACGTGCGTTCATCACGTAAGTAAATCAAAGCATCATAGGTGTACAATGATACCATATACCATTCACTGATGCCTGCACTCCCCACATTCCGGCCTTTGTGCGCAGCTGCACGTCAGACACTCCATCGCCATCGCGCATCTGAGCGGGTACAATGGCCCTCCCGTCTGAGGGCCGTGCGTATTTAAGATTATCTGATATTATCCTGCCAGTCCTGACCTTCGCTGTCGGTTTGATATAGAGCGTCTTCACCACCGCAGGTAGGTAGTTCCCACCTCCAGCTGCCCCAGCACCTTGAAAGAGGTGCCGCCTGCCCAGGGTGTCAAACGCTTTTTCTATATTAAGCGACACCACCAAACAGGTTTACGTGTCGCTGGGATTCTGGACAACAGCTTCATGTACCACTTCTGTCTGTATGGGTTCCTCCCACTCTGGGGTGGGAAAAGACAAGTAAGGGGGATCTCACGTGAAAAGTCCCTGATTCAATCTATGTTTGTTTCCTCTTGTGCTGCATAGAGGGTGCAATATTATTCCGTGAGGGCTGAATTAATATCTGTTTGAGAGTTACGTACGTCTCTCTCCGTGGTGTGTATGGACCCCATTGGGGAGTGGGGTGTTTTACCACCTAGCAACTACACTAGAATTTTACAGGCCCACCCCACCTCCCAATGTTGACGTGCCATGCGTTCTCTATAGTCCTGTTTCAAGATTCCAGTATCTAATTCACTGTGAATGCACCTGAGCTCTTGGAGATGTCCCGCCCTGTCCTTCTGAGTTCGAATGTCATTTTCAATAAAGCGTAGTGCCACCTCTGTAGTTATTCCCTATGCAGGGTCTACTTCACCCCCCCCATATAGTGTTAATGCAATGGCCCCACATGACCACATTGTGTGCCTCTCATTCTATGTCCCTTGTCATGATGGAGCCAGTGTTCAATTCAAAGTCCTGTGTAATACATGTCGCTATGGTGTTACAGAATTGCGCATTCTGCAGTGTCTGTGCACAATTTGGAATTTTTGCTCTC